>NW_013671173.1:16135-27075 GCF_000517525.1 Limulus polyphemus
ATTTTTTCTACATGACAAAAATCTATACAAAATTATTCAATACATCATAAACATTCCATCAAAAAAACAAAAAACAACTGTCCTTCCAGGGATCCGAAACAACCAGTCCCGGAAATTGCCGTTCCCAAAATGAGGAAAAATTCATCTAACAATTGTCCCTTCCCTATATCAGGAACAAACTGTTCGAAAATCGTCTTCCTCTTCATAAAAAAACAATCTTAGCATAAAATCTCCTTTCCCTAGACCAGGAACAATTCGCCATAAATTATAGATCAGGAACATCTCCAAAAATCACCTTTTAATCAGAAGCAATCTATCCAAAATTCGTTTTTCTTTCGAATCGGGCAAAATCTGTTAAAAATGTTTACTCTACATTTGAAAACTCCATCTAAAATTCATGTTCCTATACATCAGAAACAATCCCTACAAAATTCATCTTTACCCGAATCATAAGCAATTCATCAATGTTTTTCACTAGATTTGAAAAATATGTCTGCCTTTATATGACAAACATCCGTTCCAAAATAGCTCTATTAGAAGTTAAGAACAATTATTCAAAAAATCTTTATCCGCTGGATCTAAAAAAAAAATACGTCCAAAACTCGTCTTACCTTAAATCATTAACATTCTGTCTAAAGATACGTTTTCCATTTTGAACACACTGATAAGAAATGCTAACATATATTTTTTATTTAGCAGCAATTATAAGACACCCAATTTCAGTTCCTAACATTTCAAGTATGTGTACGTTGTGTATATGTGATCATTTTTAGTCACCCTTAAAAAAAACTTTTGAAAAATCCAGAAATTAAACTGTCTTCTTTTGAGGTACTGTTTAATCATAAAACTGCTGATGAGATCCATGCACCCCTTAGGTAGGATTATTGCAATCCTCTACAATGAGCTTGCTAAATTAGAAAAAACAACAATTGATAACTTAAAAATATAAAGATTTAAACAACCTCATCAGCCTTTAATTTTTGGAATAATATAAATGAGAAATGTTATCAGTAACTAGTGGTGTTGATTTCAATGTTGATGGTATTTTATTTACATTTTTGTTATCTTGTATGTTATTAGGGACCCTGTAACCAATAAAATAATGTACTCGCAAGGTTGGGAGTTTATAATGCACAATTTTGGGTTATTTCCCTGCTATATGCACATTGCAGGTAAATCACTGTGTAGTTTTGTGTTGAACAACAAAACAAGCAATTTGGTGCATAAATAGTTTAAAAAAATTATCAAAAATCGTGTGATTGCAAGTTTACGCACCAATGATTCCTATGTAATACGCCTTTGAGAGAAATGACCCAAATTCTGCAAAGCAAAAGATTAGTTTTGTGTGATTAGGAAAGATGTTTACAGTTGAGATAATGCTAGGTTTATGGATTTTTTTATGCTGGTATTGACTTTTGCAAAGAGTGTGCAAGCTGTTAGAAACCAATTAACTGAAATTTACAAAGCCGTAATTGCTACAGGAGGGCTACACCCAGAATGAGGTGACCCAGGTCATAGGGATATCACAATCTGTGATCAGTAGATTGTGAAGCAGACACCAGGCCAGGGTCGCAGAAGGGTTACAGGTGCAGTAGACGACCAATAAATGCAGAATTTAGCCCTGAAAAACCACAACAGCAGCACTAGAGGCCACAGAAACGTGTTTCATCAAGCCAATGGAGTGTGTGTATCATGTCAATGGTCAGGAACAGGCTTCATGAGGCTGGGTTTAAGCCAAAGATACCAGTTAGAGACCCCGTACTAATTCAAAAGCACCAAACAGCCCAACTGGCATTTACCCAGTGTTACGTACTAGAATTTCAAATAGCCTGAAATTGAGTCAGCTGATAAATTTAAATTTAGTAATTAAGTAAAAGCCGATATATAGTCAGTTTATGATATTTGCCAGCAAGATTGATACACCGTTTTCTTTTTAACACAAATACGTTTTAATATACACACAACAATACAATTTACAATAACAGTTATTACAAACAATGATTTATAAACAAAAGTTTCACAAACTTACAAGTAATATAAAGTATTCTTTCTAGTCTGGAACTTCCTCGATATCTTATCGAGGGTTCATGATGGGCTAGTTAATTACGAGTTGATGTAGGTACGATTCACATTACGGGAAGTTAGCTAGCTTTGTCCTTCGTTATTCACACGACGAGTTTTCCACGATGAATTTATATAATGTTTTCGTAAAAATACTAACATCCGATGAGAATCCGCTGAAGTTAAACGATTTGTAATTTTTGCAGTTTGTAAATGTTCCTGGTCAAATATCTGAAGTTTCCGATTGTAACAATAACAGTTATAGCTTCCAAAGTTTATAGCACACTGACCATAGCAAACTAATAATAGATACTCTCTTTCAGCACAGCACGTTGGTTATACTTATAGGTGTGTAGAGGCTTTCTAGAAAATTCAGATTACGTAACATACAAATTTAAGCATTTAGGTACGTACATATATTGTTGATTCTTACTCTCAAGAATCTTCTACAACTTTGAAGAATAGGCGGGAGTTTCGCAATACATATTCAACACTATAAGCTATGCATGTTTCTAAATATAAATTTAATCTAAACAAACGTTGATATTAAAACATATATATAATAACAAATTCATTACAACAGAAACACCGACCTTTCAGAAATGGACCCCTGTACTGTACACAGATGAGAGCAGGTTTTGTGTATCCAAGCAATTAACGCGTTAGGGTCTGGAGCCATGAAGAAGGGTAATATTCGGCCTATAATGTCCACCTTGAGGCTTGTGGGAGAGGCTCAATAATTGTAGGTGGCATCTGCATGTAGTACCATACAGACCTCTTATGTGGTGGATGAGCTCCTGCTACCCGATGTTCACCCTTCTGCTGGTTCTGTCAGAGTTATTCGTGTATCAGCAGGATAACGCCCATCCTCAAAATGCCAAGATCATGTAGCAATTTTTCCAGAATAAAAGAACAGAGGTAATGGACTGGTCTGTTAAGTCACCAGACCTGAATCTGATTGAGCATATGTGTAACTTGGTGAGGAGAAGAATTAGGAACTGTCTAGGAGCTTCAAAGGTACCTTCATCCAGGAGCAGACTGTGCTGTCCCAGCAAGTCATTAGCAATATGTGGAACAGGTGCATAGAAGTCACAAACAATAGAGGAGCTACTAAACTCATTTTTCTAAATTTGTTCATCTTACTACTTTTTCTTTGCTGTTTTTGTAGCTAAATATTAGCATTTTCTGTAAATTTTGATTTTTTATTTATAAATGACTTTTTTGACTTACTGCTTCATATTGTTTATGTATCATATTTGTAATAAAGAAGTTTTGTCAATATTGAACGTCTGTTTTTCTTTCAAGTTTTGAAAAAACAAAACATTAAAATCTCATTATTGTTTAATTTTTTTGGGTGGTGTATTTCATATATATAATGCAAAACTACAAATTTACTCAATATAATACACAGTACACAAATTCCACTTATGTAAATATTAATTCACGTTGTGTGTTTGTGAATTTTTTTGTCAAAGAACTTCTCCCACAATTTTGGAGTCAGTAGAAACAAACCGGCAGGCTCAGCTCAGGGTGGTCTTGGAGTATCCTTATCTATATGGTGTGGTCCCCAACTATGGGGGACTCAAATGTTCCTGGAAAGTAACCTTCAAACAATGGAGGTTAGTGTAGTTAGTGTAGGTTAGTCACTAAATCCAAATTTGACACTGGATTTTCTGTTCCTGGCAATCTTAGGCTCTCGGGAATGCCATGTACATAAGTGTGTTCATACCCCTATACATAAGCTAACAAGACCAAATATGGCACACAGCAGGTATCATAATTAGAATTGTGTCTGGTACTGAACTTCCCCACCTGAGATAACTATAGAAATATGGTGTAGTCCCCATGAAGAGGTACCAAGTGAGGCTAAAATGCACCCAGAAGGTTACCCACTAAGATGGGGTCTAGGAACAGGTTTTCAGGATCACTAACACCAAAACTGAAATTGGATTTTTTGTTCTCGCATAAGTATGTTGAGAATAGAGAGAGTTAATACCAAGTAAAATACAGAACAGGATAAGTTTTATTTGTAGTGAACACATACATACAACTTAATGTTGCCATTCCCCGGAAGGCATTTTTATCCAAGCAATGTCTAAAAATCTATCAGTATTTGCTGATATCTTTAATACTATGTAAGCTACTTCTCTTGAGCTATATGCATACTGAAGTTTAAAATGTCTTCATTACAGGAACTGCAAGGTTATTAGAAATACCAGTATACAGAATCCAATGTTCAACCTAATTTATAAAACACAGTATCAAGAGTTGCCTTAACTCTGGCTACAAAGAGTTTTAATATGTTCAGTGTTTCCAAAGTATCTTCTGCAACATGACTAAGCTGCCTCATACAAGTAACACCAGTGAGAACAATACTTTTGTTTAGTAAAGTTACAATACTTATTCTTTATTGTTCTAACAATTCTACTATCATTATTCACAGCAGGTTTCCTTTAGTTAAGTTAGAATACCCAATATTGTTTTTTCTAACAATTATACTAAACAGTGTACATAACTTAGAAAATTGTTTCACTTGGTCCCAACTAAATATTCACCTACTTTCTATCGAGATTCAACTGTCACGGTTCATTACAGCCATACATTCTGTCTTTGTGGTACTTTTCCTACTTATTTATTAAGACCAAAGTAACCTGCAAGAGTTGGAAAGACCCCTGGTGGCAATGTTAGTCTTATGTAATCCCTTAACACAGAAGCAAAGATGTTTCTTAGTCTCATTTTCACACCTTAACAGTAAAAACTCACTGCTGCTGTTTCTGTTAAGCTTTATTTCTACCTGTGATGAAACATTCTAGAAAGTATTAGCTCACTTGGCTCCATTGAAAACCTTATCTTCAATCTTGGTTTTACTTGCATTTTGAACTAAACATATAATACATATGTTACCAATATAAGAAATTTTTGAAAGACATTAACTTGGTTACTTATGAACCATCATTTTCTATTTTTATGGCACAAAAGTAAAATCACTGAAACCTGCTACTTAGAGTAGATAATTTCTCATCATCCAAGAACTGTTACTGAATCTAATAATAATAAAAATACTTACTTAAACTGCTTTTCTTCTTGTAAACTATTATACAAGGCAACACTTAGTACAAGATGTTATATGATTGTTAAACATAAAAAATGCAAGTCTTTTGTTCACAGTCTGAAGAAAAAACTGCTCTTCACACTAAAACATAGTATTTTAAGCAATAAATGATACATGTTTAATGTATAACAAACAAGTTCCCACATTTTAATAAACTTCACAGTTCAAATAACATTATACAGACTTTAGTCTGATCCTAGAAAGACAAGCAACAGCATGGTACATAACCCTAGTACTTCCAGTTAAACTTCAGTTTCAACAAGTATTTGATATTCACCTGAGCAGTATCATACACAATGTATCTGGGAACAGTATAAGGAAAATACTGACATAAAGTATCACAAAATTATGTTTCTTTTACTCTCACTGCACACTACTGAACTTATAAACTATGATATTAAAGTAAGATACTAACTAATCAAGACACCTACCTACCTCCAAGAGTCAGAAAAGCAATCATGGCTTGATTTTAACAGTCGTCCAAGACAACTAAAATCTTCCTCGGATGACAAACTTAACCTCACCGTATTGTCCAACAGATGACTAGTGCCCTCGAACAGACCCTTACTCAAAACAGCAACTCAGTCTACTGTATACTTATCCATGCCCACACTACTCACATAATGTTGACTCTGATCCTCGACCAAAATCACTGGTAAATTATTTAACTATGAACTCGAAACTTTGAACCACCACAAAAATATCTTTTTGTCCACTTTTTTTTTTTGAAAAAATATAGTATTTTGTACAAGAGAAATGTTGGTACAATCCACCAAAAACAGGCTGAAAAGTTAGGAAAAGCTCACTTTTGTGATTGGCTAATAATGCTATTTTAGTCATTAAACTTACAGATTGTGGGTAAGCTGCACCTCTGTGCTGCTTTATGCATGTAAACTTTGTATGGAGTTCAACTGAGCATGAATAGCTATGTGTGGTAACACAGTACAGTGTATACAGCTCAGTTAGTTACACTACCACACATTGTATTGTGCAATATTTGTATGCAAATATATGGGCGAGTGGGAATTTGCAAGAACAACGAATGCCAACAACATGAAAATTTAGAAACTAATTTCTAGAATAGATGCTTATGACAATAAAACTAACATGGGTGTCTCAACTTCTTATCAATAATCCTTTGGTGGGAACTGAAATGATCAAATTTACAAAATCAAACTCAGAATTTGCATTGTTAATTGTCACAGTTAAAACACTAATGATCTCTTTTCAATTACACATGTATAGGCCTAAGGCTAATGTTAGACAGCCATGAACAATTGAGTCTAGGAAATACAGAAGGCCTAGCTACCACGAGAAGAGAGGAAAAATCCACAAATTAAACAGAGCATAATAATACTAACTGCAAACAAAATTTTATGAAAGTTTTGATCAGTACAAAGCAAAATAAAAATAAATGAAATAAGGCTAGCTTTGCCTCTCTCCAGGTCAATACAAACTACGAGTATGAATGACAATACCCATCAGTGGGGTGTGTGTGTGCATATTACGGTATAGTAGTACGTTTGAGAGTTCTGATGCAAGTTTAGTCTTACTACAGGCTGTACTTTACTGTACTTGGCAGGCAGACCAAGCTGGTTAGAATGAAAACGTGATTGGACAAGATCGCTGTTCTGTTTAAAAGTTTTCCAGGTCATTGACTGTTTGTTCCCTTAGGATATTATGTAACATTAGCATGGTTTGGGCCAATTTTTTCCACTGTAACAAAACTTCCCAGGAAATAAGCCATCAAAAATTAGTTGAATAAATATGCAAAATTGGCAACTAAACATTAATTGTAATTTTTGGAAATAAGTAAAATATAAAAACGTCAAAATTCTTGTAATAGGGTATTGGTACATTAATATTGTCAAAACTGGATCTTTTTTGAAGGTTATGTATTTTGTTTTTAACAATCAATACAGCCTTCTAGACAACTTGGAAATTTCCTTAAAATAGAGCCTGGCAATTGTATCGAAACTCGCAATATGCTACCAGTTCTTCATTTTAATAAATACAAGGAGAGCTATAAATTGCTCTCCTCAGAACAAAAAACAAAAATCACAAGGAGTTAAAAAACTGAAATTCAAAAACATGTATATACTGTGACTGTTCAGGAACTGTATATTTTGTGCTGCATATCTAATTTAAAAAAATCATTTACAAGTCATTTAACAAATTTGGAGTTTTGTATTTTGTCACAATGATATGCATACACAAACCTTAATCTAAAGTTTGGTGGTATACAAGTTAAGTTCTTAATTTTATAAAGCAATATTAAAAAGTATGAAATTTAATATAAGTTACTCATTATCATTTTCTCATTTTTCAGGCAAAGCATAATTTTCATAGCCTTTAATTTTATTTGGTTACAGAGCAATAAAATAGAAAATTAGACCCCTCTTCCCATGCCCACTTGTTACATCCTCTCTTTCAGAAATTTCTAATAGTTCTCTCTGACGTTCAATACTATATTATTTATAACTGATAAAAAGCCAAGGTTTTCTTCTAGCAAATGATTATTATATTACATTGTTTTCTGTACAGAGAACTGTCAATACTGATTTCAGTACAAGCTTGATTCCCTCAGGAAACACATTGACTAGCTTAGACAAATTTGTAAAGGCTCTTGTTGCAGTTAGTAAACCAGAAAAACTGAGATAGTTATGGGACATTGTATGCTTTTTGCATGTTATTCTTCTGTGTTCTTTGGTGCATTATTTAATCAAATACAAAATAATTTAATGCAGTACTACCAATAGTATGAAAAGTAAGGTTAATTGTAAAAAAAAAAAAAAGAAAGAAGAAGAAGAGAGAGAAGAAGGCCCAGATAAGTGCTTTATTTCTTGTTTTTCATGTGTATTCTTTATTTATCATTATAAAAGTAACTAAAAATAAAATGTTAAAATAGGATTCACACACACACACACACATTGTCAAATCACATCAGCTTGAAAGCAAGTTTGCTGCATGATCATAGTGAATGAAATCCTCATATTTGCTGTGCTGGTTATGGTATTTTAAAGTCTAAAAAAATCCATTCTTGGAATTTTAAGGAGCATTATTACTTACACTCCTCGGACAAACTTAAGAAGCATGAAGGAGTGCAATTACGCTCCTTAAAAATGAACCTCCGAATGCTTTGCTGTTAAATTACTAACAAGGACTACAGGGGCATCAACAGTGAAGAACAATCCTTTACTATAAATTATATTTTCTGTACAGTTTAACACACAATATATTAGCATTGAAATAGCTACTTTTGTATAAAGGTTTTTATTAATTTCTGCTTACACTTTATTATCATCATCATGCACAATACATTGGAAATACAAAGATCATGAAGCAATGAAAAAGTTTACTTTCAGTTTGTAAGAAAAGATTTTTTCTAGCTCCAATACAATCATACTATAGTGAAAAGTTCTAAAAACCTCATCGAGAATTAAGTATGTGTAAATGCAGTTTATTTGGCTTTTTTAAATTTAGCCTTCAAACATATATGCCATACAACCTATTTGTGATAAAGATGTTCTAATTACCAGTGTTGCTTAACACTGAATGTTTCTTTTAAAGCTGGCAGAAAATGCATTTCAATGACTATTCAAACTCACTATAATTTATGATAAAACAAAGTGAAGCTAGTACTATATGGCTACTTATTAACTTATGTGGTAAACTCTAAAAGCTCTTGTAACACTGCAAAGCAACAACATGTAATACCATGTGGTAAACTACTACAAATTATATTTAAAACTGTTATTATTATTACTATATTCCCTAAATTTTTCAATGAAACACTCAAGAGAGAACTGATTGAAAGTATGATAAAAAAAAACTTTTCCAATAAAGGATACTCATTGTACAATAAAGATGTGTTGGGAACAGCAGCAGAAACAGGTTTTCCTAGAGGGACTTCGGTGCCATCTGGTGTGGTAATCAGAGCTTGAGGATCTGGCTCAGTTCGTCCAAGACCTATTAACACCATGTTAAGATTAGTTCAGTGATGAGTTCTGATAATGAATGTATCACCTACAAAAGTAGTATGAAACTCCTTAAAAGTTATATTACTTTTATTTCTTGTTCTTAAGAATTTGAAAATATTCACCTTTAGTACTGTGTTTATTCTGAGGAAGTTTTTTAATCATTTCGGCTTGAGTTTTTTCATACCTGGAACAAAAGTAAATAAACATGTGAACATATATATATATATATATATATATACATGAAGAATTATTCATTGTAGGCTAACAGGCTTTTATCACTAACTACTAAGGAGAGTCTCTGACAGGTAAATAAAAATGCAATAATCTATATTATATACTAAACTGAATTCCACTAAAAAGAAACCTACATGTAAGAATGTTAAGTAATTATAATTTATTCAACTTGTTGAAATGAAATAATGTAAATAAGTAGCTTAAGACATCGTGACAATGTCTCAAGCTACTTATTTACACTATTTCATTTCAACAAGAAAAACTTGTGCTAATAACTCAGTATCGAATACAAATTATACACACACACACACACACAGCACATATATACTAGCTGAATGTTCATCTTATATGATGGTAAACACTTATTTATTTTGCTTTGGATAATTTGTTGTACATAATTATTTCATTGACATATTTTTTAAAAATAAATTACATTATCAAAAGAATATATGAAAAATGGTTTATACTTCTTTATTGTTTATACTTCTATAAGATTACATATAATTAAAAATGTTATATTCATTTATCAAAAACAATAGTGGGAAGACCTCTATAACATGTGAAGATAACAAATTGAGAAGTTAACCTCAAATGCAAGTTAGTTATTGAAATTTGTCATATTCTAATTGTGTATATTTGTATGAGAGTCTTCTAATTATGCATGTGTGTATGTTCACGTAAGAACATACCATCAATTTAAAAAATAAAAGAACATTGCTTAGATGTAGACATTTGCAAACAGATTTTTTTTCTCTTATATCATGAAAGAATAGACTAGGCTTCTACAACACAGATCAAAATTTCAATTTTACCTCTGGTGAAATGAAATATGTAATATTATAAATGTAACAACCCACAAATACTAGTAGCACAAATTTTAATTCAGTTGTGTAGAATACCTAAGTTGAAGAAGAAATGAGGCTTTTTTAGGCCTAGCGAAAGGTCTCAGACTAAACCATGTTAAGGCTTACTTAATAATGTTTTATAGTTTAAAAGACCCGGAAAATACATTAATTTAAAATTTGAGATCATTTTATCACTCATCAGTCTTAGTAAACAAACATCATAGCAAATGGCTGAACCGGCATTTTACACCTCGATACAGTTTTATTTTATTTCCTCCAGTTTAAAAAAATTATTTGAATTCTCTTATGCTATGGATTCATTAGATTATTTGAGCATCAAATTCTTGTATTTTGATATTATGTTCAAATGTGCTTCTTGATAAAGCTGTATAAAGTTAACCA
This sequence comes from Limulus polyphemus, assembly GCF_000517525.1. NCBI lineage: Eukaryota > Metazoa > Arthropoda > Merostomata > Xiphosura > Limulidae > Limulus > Limulus polyphemus. The sequence continues at coordinate 26,770 of NW_013671173.1, forward strand.
TGTAAAAAAACACTAGTCATTTGTCTGATCCTGCAATTTATTAATTGTGATGGCAGAGAATTGGAGCTTCGAGGACAAGTCCAAAAAAGGTAACACATTTCATCACAAATGTTAATAAAATGTTTTATTGAATAAAAAAACTTAAATGAAAGTGAAAAACAGTAGGATAACATATTGTTGCATCATCTATCGTTTTTTAACGTTGTGTTTCCCATAAGACATACTGGTGTTTATATATATATATATATATATATATATATATATATATATATATATATATATACTACTACGTAACGTAACGTAACT
>NW_013671173.1:27136-29996 GCF_000517525.1 Limulus polyphemus
TATATATATATATATATACACACGGTGTATAAACACACATACACACAAAGATGTTAAATAGAAACACCTAAAGAAGCCTAAAAATAATACTGATGTTAAATTCATGACTCCCATGAATGCTGACAATAAATCTACCAGAACATTACATTTTCTCTGAGTTATCAAAACCTTAAGGTAGGTAAATTATAATAAACTAGTATCTTACATATTTCCAAGAGCCACCTCACAGACCATCATAAGACCTTCTGGGTTATTCTTGTTAGTGTGGCAGTAATTGGCACTTTTTGAAACCATGTCAGCAAAGTAAATTCCTTTTCCAAACATGTAGCCAGTCTGGTGGAAGAAAACATATATCATAGCATGTGACCAAAGGACTGAAACAAACAGGAAACAGATCAAAGAATGTAGTCAAAGAATTGAAACAAACAGATAACACAGGTCAAAGCATGTTATCAAAGGACTGAAACAAACAGACAACACAGGTTAAAGTATGTGACCAAAGGACTGAAACAGACAACACAGGTCAAAGCATGTAATGAAAGAATTGAAACAAACAGACAACACAGATCAAAGCATGTAATGAAAGAATTGAAACAAACAGACAACACAGATCAAAGCATGTAATGAAAGAATTGAAACAAACAGACAACACAGATCAAAGCATGTAATGAAAGAATTGAAACAAACAGACAACACAGATCAAAGCATGTAGTCAAAAAATTGAAACAAACAGATAACAGATCAAAGCATGTAATGAGAGAATTGAAACAAACAGAAAACTCTATTCACATTTCTGGAGGTTGTCATATTTATATAATAATTCTGCTACTCCAATATATAGAATCAATCCTGTTATGCATAAATTTTAATTTCTATATGATTTACATGATTTGTTACCGGGGGTTAACAACTGTTTTACTTTCTTTACATTCCAAACTATGATCTTGGAAAATCACCCTTTTCAAAGTTCTTTGTCACATCACAGAAAACCATTTCATTCAAGGTTTTATGTCACATCATAGAAACCACCCCATTCAAGGTTCTTTGTCATATCACAAGTTAGTTTCATTATTGTACAAGACTCATAACATACTGTACAGACATTCACTATGTTATATTTCATATTTTACTGCAAGCTTTTAGCCCTCTTACTAGACTTCGTACAACAAAAATATAATTAAAATTTAATGTAGTGACTGGCCACATAATGTTTAATCAAGTTTAGCTTCATTCGATACATTTGTATTTCAACATTTTCTTTCACGATTATTCCACATTATCTACAAAAATTATTTTACATAAGACTAAATCTTATACTAGTGGGTCTTAAATACGGACACTTAAGAGCCAGAACAGTAGCTTAAATCAGTGACGAGCAAGGAGGGTTATCTCCAGCTGGCCTTAATAAAATCTGTGATCCAATTTTTAAACTTGTGCAAATTATGCATTTAAGACAAAGCATGCAAAAAATTTTCTTGTGCTTTTTAATGTTTAAAATGCTTTGAAGTTGAACCAATCATGCATTTTTTTTATGTGATTTAAAATTGTACAACATTTATAAACTTTCAGCACCAACCATCTCAGCTGTGTCTTGGCAACCAAGAGCATACTTGACATGCATGTGCATCAGTTTGTGGTTGAACACTAGAAAACTAAAATATTTTCAGAATTACATCAAATTAGACTTGTTTTTTTTACATTTAACAGAAAATTATCAAATAATCTTTTTAAAGGGTTTTTAATTGCTAAGCAGATCAAATATAAGCTTGTCTTTTGAATATTTTAACTGCTAAACATCTTTATTCAAACCTGATGATTTTTGAAATTGTTAATTTTGTAGTAATTTAAAATAAAGATAATGCAACTGAAAACACTTTTCTTGAGAAACATTCCCTCAAAACAGGGTTTAACAAATCAAAAGCTACCACACCTCTCACAGATTTGATGGATTTAATTTAAAATGAAGTTCAGAACACATGCTTACATAACATGAGTTGGTCCATTGTATAATTCCACTTGAAAGGGTGGTCACTAAATAACAAACTTACCACAGGAGCTTCTGGTGGAGCTATACGCAAACCCTGAGACAAAATCCCTACATAATTGGTTACTCGAGATCCATGCCACAGAAGCTTTCTGTTGTGTAGTTTCTTGAAAGGTTTATATCTTTTAGCTTCACCTTGCCTATTTACTTTGAACACCTATAAAATAACAAATAAAAAACTATAAAAACATGATATTCAATCTCTGAATTCTATCATCCTTCTGTGCATGAAAAGTTTCTTTTCTCACTAGTGATAACTCGTATCATCTCTATTTTCCTTCTTAAAGTACACGTTGTATTATTTGATCAGGATTTACTCTCCCAGAAATATTTCTAAAATTCCAATTTATTAAGCACTCGTCATTTTTGTCTCCTATGACAAATTTTCAATCTAGTTTCAATTGTGAAATAAAACTACTGGACTAAATATCAAACCATTTCTTTTTTACGTTTGTTTAGTAAAGCCTAATGTAATTTAACAGTGAGAGTAAAAATGTGACTACTGTGTCAGTTCAGTTTCTTGTATTTGGAAATTTCACTTTCTTGCTTTCAATCAGATGAAATCACACAATGCTACATTTAAACAAAATCTTTTTGTAATTTCAAATTCATTCAAAAGTGCTGCCATTCCAACCAGTCTTGTTTGCATCATTGGTTACTCTCATATAGGTTTTAACCCGATGACTACTGGTACTAACTTTCTTAGTAGGCAATGCAAGTGTGCATTTGTGAATTGAAAAAATGATGGAGAACTTATCTTTTAAAAGATTTCTGATTTTATTTTTATAAATAGTAGCATAACATTCAATTATTTGT
>NW_013671173.1:30996-34874 GCF_000517525.1 Limulus polyphemus
TGGTAGTCATAGGGTTAATCTAGTTAAATTTGGGAAAAATTCTTTCTCCACTTGTAACAAACAGTGATGATCAAATTTCAGCAGAATTATAAATGTATCTAAGTGTGATGATGCTAACCTGTTGTTTGTGAACATGTATTTCAATACAGTTTGCCACTTTAGCCATTCTCCTTAAGAGGGCTTTCCACCCATCATGTAGTTCTGTTGCACTCATGTCAGTAACCATATCATCATCACATGAACCAATTTGGACCTTCATGAATTCATTTTCAGCAATCCAGAAACATATTACCAAACCTGAATGAGGAGCTGTGTTCCTATAGTTCTTCAAACCTCCTCCACAGAGTTCATGGCTGTGGTGAAAACTTTCTTCAAGAAATTCACATTGAGGTTTTGCTACAGATCAAGAATAGGTTTGTCATAAGTTTCATATTAAAACTGTCTCCTTTGCTCATAAACAAACCTGCTCTTAGATGCATTTTTTGAAATATTTTTCTTAAGCTCCCTTTTGTCCATCAAATCTTTTGCATGATGCCAAAAGGTTCTGACTTGATTATAAATCCTTCTTGAAGACTTTTGTCCTTTCCTTTCATGTTAGCTCTGACATAAGATTCTTGGCCTCGTAGTCTTCCAGAAACAGTGTCATTTACTGAAGCTTATAGACGGAAAACATTGGTCATAACAGCACTGCTTCTCTTTTGGCCAAAAAATTCAGAGCAAAGTATTTGTTGATACTCATTTCTTTATCCAAAAACACCATGTAAGCTGTGAAAAACTGAATAGACATTTTAAACTGTTTTATGTGGCTTATGTTGAGAACCAGTACGTCACAACTGAGTACACTTGGTATTTTCTAACAGAAATCAACAAAATCTACATCTTATTGGACAGCAACTTAATCAGCTCATTCTGGAAGTCCTTTTTCAGACAGGTCTTCTTGCATGTTAATCCATCTAAGGTATTCTTGCACGTTATTTCATCCGAAACATTGTTTTATGACAGGGTCAAAGATTCCAAATATTCTTCAAACTTCATGATATTTCTGTTTTCAGGCGTGAAGAGATTCTTTTGACTACCACAAAGAGCAAAGTTTTGCATTTCATGATCTCTTATCAAACCAGAAAAATATTTCAAATACAGTTTGCTAGTACATTTTCTGTTTCTCTCTTGGTAAGATTATCCATATCAATTGAGTTAAATTTCAGTTGAGATTCTTATTCTTTCCACTCTTGAAATGTCACATGATGATCTGCTAACGTTTTATATCAATTTAAAAGTGCTGACAAATTTTTCCAGTCATTTGTTTCATTGGAAGACAAAAGTATTGTTTACTTAACTGCATCAACCTTACTTCTGTGAGAGTCAGTTTGTAAGTAATACAGGAAATTGTGTACATTATATTACAATTATTTTAGTCTTCCTGGGTTGTTACAGTCCATGTTATCACATCCATTTATGCTCCATCTTACAACTTTGCAGTGTAGTTTCCTATGCAAAAGGCTCGGTTGTAAGTTTGAAATGTCCAAAACATGCGACTCCTCCCTGTTGGCCTTCTTGTTCTGGATGGTCCTGATTATTTTCCAATTCTATTAAGTATAGGATGATTATAAAGAAAGTTTTGCAGTTCAGTGCATCATACCTCACTAACAGTACAGCATAGGAAGGTGAAAATATACAGTGGTGTTCAGGATATTATGCAGATGAAAGTCCCACAGTCATCATGTTGCCACCTGGGGTGGAACAGTGGTTTCTTTCCCATATTTCTCATGGGTATAAATTAACTTGTCAATCACAAGGCAGCACATTCAACCAACAAGAAACTGACTAGTGTGCAAAGATAGCTCAAGGAATAATGTAGAGTGCATAACATATTGGAGAGCCTTGTTCCAATGTTGCTGAGCAATTTCATAAAACATTTGAGCAAACAGGCTTATTTTGTGATAAGTCGCATAAAGGCAAACTACCGGTTTCATTTTCTGACAAGTCGCATAAAGGCAAACTACCGGTTTCATTTTCTGACAAGTCGCATAAAGGCAAACTACCGGTTTCATTTTCTGACAAGTCGCATAAAGGCAAACCACCGGTTTCATTTTCTGACAAGTCGCATAAAGGCAAACCACCGAGTTCACTTGTGATAAGTCACATAAAGTCAAACCACCGAGTTCACTTGTGATAAGTCACATAAAGTCAAACCACCGAGTTCACTTGTGATAAGTCACATAAAGTCAAACCACCGAGTTCACTTGTGATAAGTCACATAAAGTCAAACCACCAAGTTCACTTGTGATAAGTCACATAAAGTCAAACCACCGAGTTCACTTGTGATAAGTCACATAAAGGCAAACCACCGAGTTCACTTGTGACAAGTCACATAAAGGCAAATCACACAGTTCATTTTGTGATAAGTCACAAAGCAAACCCCCAACACATATTGAAACTATTCTTGTGGTTAGTCATGTCATGGCAGAACAAGCCAGCACAAGTGCAGTACATGTTATATTGCCCAGTATCTGGATTTACCAATTTCAATGGTTTATAAGGCTCTTCAGTCAACTTTGAATGTTTCGTTACAAGCTGCACTATATTTCAAGCACTAAAGTATACATATTTAACCTGATATGTGGTTTTTGCACTGCAGTTCTTGGCATGACTGGAAGTTGTTGACCAATAGCTTGATGAATGATGAAGCACACTTCACCTTTTCTGGAAATGTCAAGACATTATCTGGTTGAAAACTAACACACAAGTAACGTTTCTTACATACCTCCATAATGCTAAGATGACAGTGTGGTGTGGTTTCACATCAGACTCTTTTTGTTTACTGTTACCATTTTGAAGAACCATAAATACATGAACTACAAACACCCACAGTACCATGCAATTCTATCAACCAATGTGATTCCCATGCTGCAGCAATGAAATGTGTCTGAATGACATTTGTCATTCAGGATGGTGCCCCTCTGTAGAAGGAATTTCAGAACTATTTCACATCACTTTCCTTCTAAATGGCTATCTTATTTACTGGACCTAATGCCAGCTATTTCCTAGATGAGTACCTAAGTTATTAAAGTACCAAAGGAAGCCTTACATAATTCCAAACATCCAACTGTCCAGGAAATGGCTAACATACTAGATGAGATTTCTATTATTGCTGTAATTTCACTTCTTGTGGCAAAACTTTCTTTATAAACACTGTGTACAAGGGATATCTTGGAACTTTTAAATCCTCAATATGAACTACATCTTTATATTCTGTGTGTATGAATATTTTGCAATGGAAAGGGCTATTATGTACCCTTTCCAAAAGCAATCAATTTTCAAGGACATCACATTAAGCATGGAATGCCAAAAAATATTAAAATATATTTCTGATGCACATCATTCCATCATGCTTTACATCAGCTGTAATTGTCATGTGGCTTGCCAATTTGGTTATTCAAAATCATTTTAATATAAGCTACTCAGGCTTCAGCTTTACTATTGTGACATTCAGTTTGTAAAGAAAAGAAATATCAGCTTCAGCCTTAGTTCTGTGATAGTCAGTCTGTAAGTAATAGAAGTCCTAGCTACAGGATTAACTCTATTGTGTATAATATCTTTGACATTCAGTAACAATACTATGGTCCACTGCATCAGCCTAACCTTCATAATGTATGGGGTGCACTTACCTCCATAATGTCCAGTGAATACATATGGGTTTCTGCATGACTTACCTCCATAATAATGGCTGGAGACGGCTTAAATGGGTAATGAAGAAAAACTTTAATATAAGTTTAACATGACAGCAAATGTACAACGTTTCGACAAGGTTTTGTCATCATCACCTGATGATGACAAAAACCTTGTACATTTGCTGTCATGTTAAACTTATATTAAAG
>NW_013671173.1:35147-42012 GCF_000517525.1 Limulus polyphemus
AGTTTAACATGACAGCAAATGTACAAGGTTTTGTCAGCATCAGGTGTTGATGACAAAACCTTGTCGAAACGTTGTACATTTGCTGTCATGTTAAACTTATATTAAAGTTTTTCTTCATTACCCATTTAAGCCGTCTCCAGCCATTATTAGTCTCAAAGTGGGTTCCTCGTCATCGAATTTACCTCCATAATGTCCAGTGAGTACATATGGGTTTCTGCATGACTTACCTCCATAACGTCCAGAGTGTATGTATTATGGGTTTCTGCATGAGTATTGCTGACATATGTCTCCAACATTTTGAATTCATCACACTCTTTGTCCAGTACTTCAATCTTTGTCTTGAGCTGTTCATAATGAACATCAATGGGGTCCTTGCTTGAGTCAGATGAAGCATCTTTCAGGAGGTTATAGGCTACCTCAATCTCTAGCAGAGAGTCTAGCATCTCAAGTTTATTCTATGGAAAAATTGGAAAATTTCGCCTAGTCACTACTTATATGAAAGGCTTGAGTTATTAATGTTTCAGAAGAATAAATCAGCTTTTAGGTTTTTTGTATCTTAGGCATAGAATATTAAGAATGAAAAGCATAAAGTAACAGCTTTTACAGCCTTTTAAACAAATCATAATAGAATTCTATATCCTCATATACTGTAATATTTAACAAAAATAAAACCTTTTTAAATAAGAATAGAGAAAGGCATGTTTCGTTTTTTCTTTAGAATTTCTCAAGGTTTGTTTGAAAAGCTTAAAGTAGAGTTTTTTAAAATGATATACCTTTATGATTTCTTCTTTGTCCAACAGAGGGGGTTTTTTCATTCCAAAATCATGGGGGATGAGAGTATAAAAACGATTTGAAGCATCAAGAAACATTGTTTGACTGCCTTTAGTTTTTATGAGCTGGAAAGAAAAAAGAAAATGTATTAGTGTTCCTAGTCACCAACCATGAAGTATTTTCATATATATTTTATTAAACTACTAAATACAGTGTATGATTAAGATTCAACTCTCCACAAAGCTTCACTTCAAATATTTTTGTATTTTTCAGGTATTTGCACAAAACGAAGACTGTTTTTATTTGTATTATCTGCCCCTAATTTTTAACTGATATGCTAGAGGGAAGACAGCCAGTCAACAGTATCCACTACTAACTCTGGAGAGGAATTTTAATTGAATAGTTGAATTTGATTGCCACTCTTATAATGCACCCACAATCAGAAAGTTAAATGCACAATTCTGTGGCAATGGGACACACACACACACCAAAGGCCCTCTATATTTTAGATTCATAGTCTGGCACACTAGCCACACCTAAACCCATTTCCAAAGTAGATTTTAAACTGATTTTTTAAAAAGAAATAATACAGGTCTCTATCAGTGTCAGCTGCTGCCAGCCTTTAAAACAAAAACAAAATTTGATAAATTACAGGATGAAATTGACTGAAATACAGGCTACTTTTAGCAAAATTTCTCTTGTAGAGGTATTATAACTGATTAAATCCTATCGAACCAAACATGGGTATATGTTTGAAACAAAGTTGCTTCCTACTTTCTACCAAACAACTGAGGATAATCTCTCTTACCTCATAACTGAGAATAATAATTTCAAAACACACTCTTTGAGCTCCCATACATGCTGTCTTTTGAGCAGCCACTCATGGATTCTTCTATTGCACTTTAATATTTAACTGGTAAAGCAGTTCCTCAGATAAATTCAGACTTACAAGTGAATTATAGAATTGTATGCAACTATATGTAGTGTATCCTAACATCTTACTTCTGCACTGTATACACACAGTTCATGGCACATGTATGACAGCTACAACTAAGAAATGAGTTTTAAATTTTAAATGAAGAGCAAAAACTTCTATCTCTGTAAATATAATATTTCTATAGGTTAAAGCATCACAAATCAGAATTATGGCTATTACAAGCTCTTTGAGCAATTATAAAGATTCTAAATGCTAAGCTTCTGAAAAAATTTTACACGATTTAGAAGTTTGCTGGGAGTCCTGATAATATCAAAAATTGTAACAGGAAACTACATTTCTTTATCCTAAATAGCTTAAAGCTCGTAACAGTATAAATCTGTTTCTACTTAAATTTTGTTTTAATGCCCTTTGAACTGTGTCTAACTAATAATCCCACCACAAGTTGTAAATTACTCGGCAAATGTGTTCCTCATGTTAAACCTATTGAATTAAGTAAAGCACAAGCTACTTGTGAACATACCTTGTGAATTTTTTTTTTTCATCTCACCGAACAAGTTCCTAATTTTTACATCTCAGTTACTCTTACAATAATTAATAAAGACTATACAGGAAAAACAAGAAATATAGTACATACTTGGGTCTCTTTTTTTTTGTGCTGTTGACTGTCAATGAAACTTAACCTTACTTCTTTTTTTTTTTATATTCATGGTACTACTACACTAAATATTTATTTATTTAATTAAATAATGTGCCTAAGAACACAGAATAATAACACATAAAAAAACAGGCAATGTCTTATAACTATCATAATTTTTTGGCTTATGATAGTTATAGGACATAGTCTGGTTTTTACACGTTCTTATTCTGTGTTCTTGGGCACATTATTTAATTTAAAAAAATCATTTATTGCAGTAGTACCATGAGTATAAAAAGTAGGGTTAAGTTATATCAATGGTCGACAGCACAAACATAGGTATTATTTTTTGTTTTTCATGTGCATTCTCTATTTATTACTGTAAGAGAAACTAAAATGTAAAAATTAGAGACTTATTAGATTAAATTACATAAAATAGTGAAATAATAATAAAAACTTTTCACAAGGTATACTTGCGAGTAGCCGTGTGCTATGTAATGCAATAGTGTAACGCGAGCTATACATTTGCCGAGTGATTTACAACTTGTGTGGCAGAAGTATTAGTTAGATATAGTTAATAAAACAATAAAATTAAGTATAAATAGCTGTATACTATTACAAGCTTTAAGCTACTTAGGATATACAATTGTGGTTTTCTGCTACAATTTGCAGTAAAGAAAAAGGGTAATTTAGAATTATTTCATTTTTTTTTTTTATGGTGGTTATTAGGTTGGTCAAATGAATCAACTTTGTATAGAAATTAACAGATAAAATAGTTTTTCTGGAAAAAAAATGCACTTAATATTTATTTAAGAGGTTTTATGGCTTAAATATACAAAATTTCAAATGAAGTATTTTTAGTTTTAACATAAAAATCACTTTGCACTTGGAACAGTCAACACTCAGACAACATATAACTACGAACAAATTTTAGTAAAATACTAATTAAAAAATTAAAAATTCTGATTTTTTTGTCTACAAAAGACTTAAAGTTTACTGAAAGCTTGCCAAATTTTGTAAAAACTTTAAGTACTTTCAGTGTCAAAGAGTGTTCTCTTTCAACAGAAAATATAATAAAAGTTTTTCATTAGAATTGAAGTGGCTTTTCTTTTAAAGAAGAAACAAAAACTAGCAATTTAAGTTGGTAGAAATTTTATAAAAATTTAAAGACATGGATTTTTCACCTCTTGCAATTCTGTAAGAACAGAATAAGCACTTTCAATTTGCCTCTTGGAAAGCTTTCCTAATGGCATCTTCTTCATGTCAATCTGGTTATAACAAAAGATAACATTTATATGAAACTAGAAACAGAAGATACAAAAATTACAAAAGAAAATGTATTTTAGCATATCAATAAATTATATTACAGAAATGTTTTTAAATTTTAGAAATATAGAAAAGTGTAGAAAACATTAAGATGTAATAGAAGATTGTTATAGAGAAAATGAAAATCGAATAACCAAAGTCTTAAAAGTTATATTCAATATTACATAAAATAGAACAATAAGTAAACACAAATCAGTGCACAGAAGTTTGTCTTACAATTTAATATTTTTATGTTTTTGGCACTTAGTGTTCAAGTGGGAAGAAGGAATACTAGCAATTTTATCATTTTTGTAACATTTTATTCATATCTTCAGCCATATGTTTGTTTCTCTACAATCAGTAAAAATTATCATCACATTCCTACTTTTTTAATCTTCGGTACCTCCTAATTTTTCTGAAGTCTTATTCAGTTCGAGGTTGTTCTTTTTTATGCAGAACTAAAAATATTATCGTTTAATTTACAGCCACACAACAATATTAACTACTGATTAACATGACAAACATCTGCACTGACTTAAATCATGTTACCATTTTGATTTAATTTAATTTCTATATACTTCATAACAAACCTCAAATTCAACCATAGCCTTTTTCATCTTCTCCACATCAAATATCATGCAGATGAGTTCTTGAACTGGTTCTGGAAGCTTTGATCTACTGCCTGGTTTTAAATGAATTTGAAGATCCTCTTCATCCTAAGCAATGACAACAGCAGTAATAACTTTTATTAATTAATAAATTTAAGTGAATGTTCAATCTAGCCTGGAAACTGTAGTTGAAACATTTATATTATCACATTTGAAAATCAAGTTAAATGGGTAAATCAAATAATAAAACATGAGAACTGTAATCCTAATTATAAAGCTGCAATTCAACTTTCTGTCCCCAATTTCTTACAGTAATAAAGCTTTACCTGTCCATAGTCTAACTACAACAATAGTGTTATCAATCTGTATTGTCTCACAACAATAAAGCATAACCTGTCTATAGTCTACTTTACACATAACAATGAAGTGTTGCCTTTACATCACCTATCTTAATGAAATTTTATTTATCCAGTCTATCTTACAACAATGAAGTAGCCTCACACAATTAAGTATAGCATGACCATTGTATATCTTTAACAACAATGAAGCATTAACCATCTAAGAGTCTACCTTACAGCATTGAAGCATTACCTGTCTACAATCTATCTGACAACAATGAAGCATTGCATATCCATGGTTTATCTTACAACAATGAAGCAGTGCCAGTCTATAATCTATCTTACAACAATGAAGCATTACTTGTCCACAGTAATTTACAACAATTGTGTATTACCTGACCATAGTCTATCTCAAGAGGGTAAAATTTATTAGGGTGTTTGACAAAATTCTCTCTCTGTTCCCAAACATTCCCCGTTTTCTCCTCATACAGTCGTTTGAATTCCAGAATAGCATCTAGTTTCGTTGGGAATTTTTCAAGTTTGTTTCCTCCTATTGTTGTTCCAACACGTCCCCAAGCTCGAAACACCCAATAGCTAAAACACAGTAAGTTTTCATTAGAGTGGTTGATACTTAACCAGTAATTTCAATGGCTAACAATAATCCAGTAGGTAAAGCATAGTAAGTTCTCATTACATTGGTTAACAAAAACCCAGTATCTAATACATAAGAACTTCTCTTTAATAATGGATACATAAAACTTACAACAAAATATTGATTTTCAACCTAAAATGACTTAAAAAATAACATTTAAGAGAGTAAAATTAGATGAAAGAAACAAACATTAATCTCCAATTCTGCTACATATGTGCTGACTTGTGTAAAACCATAGTGAAATGAAGTGAACTACCTAGATATCTTGTCAGACTCAAGAACCTGGAGTTTGTAGAAAGAGTTAGTTCCTCTGGTTATGTCCACCATCCCCAGAACAGCATTGTAGATATTTTTGTTCTCTTCTAACACATGGGCTTTGTCTTCTAACCCTAAAACCAGAATGAAACAAATTCTTCAGCACAGGTTTAAACCTTGGCTAGAACCAGCCTTCACATCAATAATAGCAGCTCGTACCACTTAATAAATATATCACATTGTATTAACGTTCATTAGCTACATAGTTAAATTAAATGAAGGTGTCACATCAATAATAGCAGCTCGTACCACTTAATAAATATATCACATTATATTAACATTCATTAGCTACATAGTTAAATTAAATGAAGGTGAAAACTCTGTCTTACAAATTGCCATTCAAAAAGATACTTCCTTATCTTGCAAAATGACTGAGCAAGATAAAACATATCTTGATTCATAAATTTACAAATGATTAACTTACATATTAGTTTATTATGCACTTTATTAAATAGAAATCAAGTGATTAACAGCATACTGAAAATGAAACAAGACTGTAACAAGAACTTGCAAGTTAACTACTGCCCTTTAAATGAAAGTTTAACAGAATGAAATTTTCATACGATTCATTCTATAGAACTTTCTCTTACAACAGTTAAATGAATTATTACTGTAATGCATACTGATAAGCTGATCACTACCAATGACCATGACAATAAAATTGAGTAAGATTAAGGTTATAAGGTTTCTTATTTTTGTCTTTAATTAATTAATTTTTTAACATATGTGTTTTCATAATATCATGAATAAAACTTAGCATGTAGTAAAGAGATTCATAAATCATAAAATAGCCAAATTTTACTAGTCGTTCTTTCGTGACAAAAGTGTTGTCCATTGCTTAAGCCCTAACCCACAGGAAGTATCACAAGTTACCAGGTTTTTTGTTCAGACAGTTATAGGAAATTCAGGTGTTAAATGGATGAGATGCTGTCTGCCCCGTATCTGTCCGTGGATATGAGCTTGCTACTCCACAGTCATCAGAAGGCAGGTTGATGTAGGAAGTAACGTGACAGTAAGCTCCAAATCAGCTTACAGTGTATCGAACTTCCAAATAATAATTATATAAAACTAATGCGTAACAGCTTTTACATCACGGTAAAATACATTATAAAATGGATAATACAAGGGTGCTAAAATGTTTTGCAGAACTATAATAAACATTTTGAAAAAAGATAATACACAGAATGGTAAAACGTTTTAAAGCACTATAACATACATTACTAAAAAGGATAATATACAGGGTACTAGAATGTTTTTACACCATTGTTACATACAAAGTATAGCAGCACTATACAGCACTAATAT
>NW_013671173.1:42673-65008 GCF_000517525.1 Limulus polyphemus
TTGCAACAAGCACCCGTCTTAAAAGGCAGTGGTAATCTGTCAACCAGAACAGTAAGAAACCGTTTAAAATCTGCGGGACTGAAGTCAAGGAGAGTCATAAAACGCCCGACACTTGACGATCGCCATCGAAGGGAGAGGTTGGTCTGGTGCAGAGCAAGGCAGAACTGGAACCTTCAAACCTGGCGACGAATACACTGGTCAGACGAGAGTAGATTTTTACTCCACGTAACTGATGGTCGAACCCGTGTTTGGAGGCATCGTAATGCAGCTTACACTCCAAGAAACATTGTTCCAACAGTGCCTTTTGGAAAAAAAGAACAAGGCCTAGCTAGCTACACATGAGTGCAGAATTTCATATGTGGAGTGTAGGTGTATGAGAATCTACTAATGTTTCCATTGTGGTGTGTTCATTTTCAGGGATAATAAACTCTATGCTATACAAATCAGGCAACAAAACCATAAAATTAGAATAATCAATGTGAAAAGGTAAACAGTTCAAATTATGAATAGCAAAACGTAACTTTCAATTATTTCGCAATTTCTAACATTTCATTTTATTGTACTCTGATGATTTGACTACAGTTAGTGTTGGGATAGATAAAATAATAGATACAATATAAAGTTTTTCTCAAAAAAAGTTTAATATCCATTAATTATGACCTATAGGTTATGCAAATAATGTATGAAAACTGTAAGCTGAAAAGTATTTTTATTTTTTAGCATGAAACTAATCTTACATTCAGTCAGTTTGAGTCAGACTGACACCATAAATTCAAGAACAAATGATTAGTAAAAATGCTTAATTAAAATATTATTTGTGTGTGTGTGTACAACATAATTGTTATATCTTATAAAAGATTGCCAAATGTTGTGATGATGCACTTAGTAAATTCAGAGTTACAATATGTATAGTTCTATGGTTACGTGGCAGTTACAAGGTTAGCTGATATGACCAAGTCCATATGTGTAGAGTTAAGTACAACTAATCATACAGCTTATTTGATATACTTGTTTCAGTAAATATTTAAAATTTCATTCAGCGAAAACATACTGGTCTCTGAAACAATTACTAATATGTAACATGATAAACTCAAGACCTTTTTTTACACTTTTCAGTCTAAGTCAATTTTTCATCTGTGTTTTAATTCTCAAGAATGAGTCTTTAACAATACTTACCAGAATCAGGGTCAACAGCAGCACCTCCTTTCACTTTCATCTTAACTTTTGCAGGCAAACTTTTTGTAAAGTACTTCTCTTCTAAAAAACCAGATTTGATCACCTTAGAACACAGACATGATGAATGTAAAACCTATTAACATAAGAAAGACTTAAAAAATTTTGATAATTATCATAGATTATATCATACTGAGGTTCACCCAATAACTAATTTTCCAAATAAATTTTTTGAGATCATACAAAAAAAAACTGAGATATTTATAAATATTCTTATATGCTCATATTATAAAAACATAGATATTTGGGTCATTTCCTTTAAAAAAAAAAAGTCTGCAATATTGTCTGCAAGTAGCACATATATCAAGAATGACTTATAATCTGGAATTTGAGTTTAAACTAATTATTCAGACTGAGTCAAGTCATCAGACATTAACATTAAATGTCATACTCTTCACAGAATCAGATATTCTGCCTTGAGTCTGTCAAGAGAAATATGATTTGTACAGACTCAAGCTATCAGCCTTAGGTCATATTGAACAAGATGTTACTCCCCACTATATATCATTTTCACATGGACATATATCCTGCCTTGGGTCTGTCAAAAAAAACCTGATCTGTACAGACTCAAGTCATCAGACTTACACCATGCTGAAGAGTACATTACTCACCACTAGACTTTGTACTTTTTACAGGATCAGCTATTCTGTCTTCAGGCTGTCAAGAACAAAATGATCTGTTTGATTTAGAAATACAAATATACATATAAAATACCACCATTAACTGCTATTACCTCTTTGTGAATAAGAATAGAACAAGCATGGTTCATACTGAATTACAAAGATCAATTCAAGCACCTTTTGGAAACCAAAATATACATCAAAATCAATCAGATTTTACTGAAGTTTTATAAAATTCCTATTTATTTATTCATTCAACATATAAATGTAGACTAAAAAGAAAAGAAAGACTTTATTTATTGTGCTCAATTCCACAACATGCAATAAAGTTAGATATATCAATATATTCTGATATTATAATATTTTCAAGTACTTTTGCAAAAAAATAAAGGAGAGTCTCTTTTCAAGCCCTTGAAATTAAGAATGGAATTTCAAGGATATGTACGTACCCTGAACAAGTTTTTTATTATTATTTACAAAGGCACTCCCATAACTTCCTTATTCTTATGAAAACATACTACTAACTACAAATGTGTTTTATGTTTCTTTATAAAGGAAATTGTTGCTTATGTTCCCTTTATGTAGAAATTTAAATTCAATTATCTGCAATGACGGAAGCAACTAAATTAACTCTAACACATTAGACCATACTATTCAAAAGATCTTAATCACTAATTGAAGTGATTTCCCTTGCTACAAGGAGTACTTCCATAACAGAATGCTTGAACAAAATCATTTAAGTAAACTTTTCAAGAACCATGCTGTACAAGTCACTCCTAAATCAGAATGTTCTTAACAAACACATTGATGTACAGTTTATTGGAACTTTCATAAAAGGTCAAGGATTCTCAAGGAGAAAAATTTCTGATGCAAAATTGATTCATGACAATAAACACAACATAAATTGACACAATGGAACAGATGCAACAGGTTTAGTAATGATGAAATAGTGACTAACTACAGTGTAAACAATGGAACAGATGCAGCAGGTTTAGTAATGATGAAATAGTGACTAACTACAGTGTAAACAATGGAACAGATGCAGCAGGTTTAGTAATGATGAAATAATGACTAACTACAGTGTAAACAATGGAACAGATGCAACAGGTTTAGTAATGATGAAATAGTGACTAACTACAGTGTAAACAATGGAACAGATGCAGCAGGTTTAGTAATGATGAAATAATGACTAACTACAGTGTAAACAATGGAACAGATGCAGCAGGTTTAGTAATGAGGAAATAATGACTAACTACAGTGTAAACAATGGAACAGATGCAGCAGGTTTAGTAATGATGAAATAGTGACTAACTACAGTGTAAACAATGGAACAGATGCAGCAGGTTTTACTAAAGATGAAATAGTGAATAACTACAATTTTGGAATTATATTTCATTGAGTTACTTTACAAAAACAAACTGATCATACATTCCCTCCCCATGATGCAATACTACACTGCTGGATCACCAACGTTCCACCTCCTTTCTGGACTGCATCCAAGAAGTCGATCGAAACAACATGAACATCAGCTTCTTTGGCTGTCTGGAGTTTCTTGTTGTTGTTCTTCACTTCATCTATAACAAGAAATGTTTTCTACTTAAATAACCTGAGATTTTTTATCAACTACAAAATAATGTTTAGTTCTCACATTTTTATGGATTTCATCTGCCTTGACTGGACAATGTTTCAATGTTAGAACTAATTTAAACATAAAAAGTAAAATGTTGTTTGTTCTTACATGCAAGAGAAATACAGTCCATAAAAATTTCACATACAATAAATACAAAATCAAAACCACAAAACATATACAAATTAAGACAAATTCACCCAAAAGTGTAGCACGTATAAAACCAGAATACCATTCAACAATTACGGAGAGCTGTGATAAAGCCTTATATATAAAGATTTTAACTAATTATCTAATAACTACCAAATATTTCTGTAAAATTCATTGTCATAGTATTCAATCTATAGGTAAATGAAACATAAATTCTAATAAAATGTTAAAGAATTAAAAAACTACAAACAGAAGTTCAAAGTATAAAATACAACAAACTTTGAGTTTCTTACACAAAAATGTAAGATAAAACATCAAGTTTTGCTTTCAAATAAAACTTGAACAAGTAGCTAAAGCTAAGTATGACATACCCTTACTACTGATAACACAGGCAACACTTTTGTCTATCTTTGTCACTAACTTCCCCCCCAATTTTTCAACTTTGGTTGTAATTTCATCTTTACTCAATGGTAACTTTCCTACAACAGCCAATTTCATTCCTTCTAATGGTCGACTGCTATCTCTGTGTACAAAGAAATAAAGGATCTTAAATATCTTCTCTGATACCATATATTATCTTAAAAATTAACTGCACAGCAAACTTTAAAGGTCTATAAAGTCATTCATCAAGCGAGACATTTTTCTTAAAATCATTTATAATATTGTGTATGTGTGAGAAGTTAACTCCAAAAAATATTTTTAATTAGTTTTCCTCTTTATAACCAGTGTTATAGAGGTTTTTAAAAAAGTTAACACAAACTAAAAAAACAAGATGTGATTAGCCAAATATCAAAGTACAGTTGTTGGTGCTTGGTCAATTACATTTTTATACCTGGCCTGTAACATTTCCTTTCATTTAAACCTTATATGATAATCTATGGAAAAAATTTAAGAAACTTTTATATTTAAACACAAAGAAACTTAACAACAGAATCCTGGGTATCAGAAACATATTTGACGAAAACAGATACAAAATTTAAGCCTTCAAGATACAAACCTGTTTCAGAAATGAATATTATTTTTTGGCCCAATATAAACATTACCTGAATTAATCAAGAAAAACAAAATGAGTATAAAATATTTATTGTTAAGTAAGTTTAACATTCTTCATGACTTAATAGTAATAAGTGATTAGAAAAGCCTTACACTTTGGATGTTGATGGTTTAGATGGTCCCTCCTTTTGGGTTGGAAATAAGCGATTTCTTTTCTCATATTTGTAGTTTTTGCTACAATACAAAGTAATAACAGGTTTGCTTCAAAATCTCTTCTATAAGTATCAACTGAAACAAACATTCAACATTTAAAAACTTTTCCATCACTGGATAAACCTTTTTTGTGTTGATCTGAAAAATTAATTTACACTGACTGCTCATGCAACATTATTTTTATGAGAAGTTGCTATATGGTATTAAACTATTCATCTGAAATTTTATTTTATTCGTCTGATTACATACGTTTTAACTATTAAAACACAATCACTATACATTACAAAGGAAAATAATATTTGCACAGAGAAAACTATCTGAAATCAGATTTCAAAAATAAAATTATTTTTCTATATCATTTTCTAAATTTATACCTCACCAACCCCATTTTCTAATTGTGTTTAAATAATATAAATATATAGCTCCTAAGATTTCTTCCTTTCAGTGAATATCAGTTAAAATACAGAACATTACAAACAATAAATTACCAGAAACATATAAACCATGCATTAAGTAAGTACCTTAACATCTCTTCCATTGTACTTACAGAAAATCAAAATCTTCAAGGTATTGCTTTGGTATTTTGAATGGCTTTCGATTTGGTGTTTTCGTGACAAAAGCACACTTTGTCCATCCAGTAACATTGCCCGTGCAGTGGTAACCATCCTCACTAAAACCACATATTTTGCTGGTTACTTCTATTAATTACATCTAAACCACTAAATAGCACTTAGATTCCTGTTAGTAGTAGTCCTGCAAGTATTTTGAATTTCAATGTGTAACAATACAGCATATCGACAACTAAAAGGTTACAACAATAGTTACTGGCTTAACATTAACTTTATCCTTTAGATCAATCACACAATTATGGAATTTGATGTTTAACAGATTTCAGTATGGTATCACCATGGTTTTCGTATTTTAAAAATTACCTTAGATCTTATCCTGAATCTACATAAAACTAATCTCAAGCTATAGATCATAAAAGTCCTTTACCAAAGTTGAACTATATATTGTCAAAGGTCCTATAAAGTGCCAGTGAACTAGAGCAGTATGTCACCAAGATCCCCTAAAGTGACCTTAAAACTGAGCTACAGATCATGAAGGTCCCCTACCATGACTTTGAACTTAGCTACAGATCTCATCAAGATCCCATAACATGACTTTGTACTTGGACTATAGGTCTCATCAAAGGTTCACCTAACATGACTTTATACTTGAGGTACAGATCACCAAGGTATTCTAAACACAGACATAAATGCTATGTTTCTCACAATTTAGAATTTCACTCTACTTACTGGAAGGTTAATTGACCACCTTCACACTCTTCACATGGCTCCAGAGCACCAAAAACCATACAGTCTGACAATGCACTCAGCAGCTGGAAAATCAACCAAAAACATTACACATTACTGAAGTAATAGTTAATATTTTGTAATAATGTCAAAACAACCATAATGACAACATTGGGGTATTACATAGGATTTGTGATCTTTCAAACCTAGACAAGCTAGCTTCCCTTCAAATTACATTTTGATAAACCAGTGAAGTACCCCTATTGCATTATCACGAGTTATGATAGTAGCTCATAATAAAAATCACAGGAATTTGCTCAAAACTAATATAAAAAAAAAAGACCCAAAGGCCACCCAAACACAGATAATGAGCATAAGTAATTTCAGACAAAAATCAAGATTTGTCCATTTGTTCATATTATTATTTCACAAGCCTACAGCAAAATTGGCTGGGTATTTTGTAGTAAAATCTAACCAGATATACTATATGAAGTGCTGCAAATGTCCGTGACCTATTTAAAAGTTGATTATTTTTCATTGAAAGTTGATTTAAATGATTATTAATACATAACAGATGTACTGTTTTAGCAATTAAGTCACAATCAGAAATCAAAGACTGCTGATTATGTACAGTAAAGTTGATGATGTTATTGTGGAGTATTGTTGACAGTTTAACCTTAAAAATTGTAGTGACTACAGAGAATGTACTTTGAAGCTTCATGAAATTTGAAATGGTAGAAGTTATAAATACACATGCAAAGAAAAAAACAATCAGGATGTATTTTCAATTTTTTATTTGAACAAGTAAAAAATATAAATGGGGACTGACCTTGTGGCTAGTACATACTCTGTACATAATGTTATGTGACAACAGTGAGAGACCAGCAAATTGTTGAGGTTCATTTCCTAAATTCATCATTCACTTCAGCCATAAGTTTGACGACTTTTGCTATCATTCTACACATTTTGAACTAAACCACTTTCTAAAAGAAACGAAGTATTCCAACCAAAGATCAACTAAAGTGACAGCATTTAAAAGTTTTCTTAAAGAGAGGAATCTTCAATGCAGTTGCCAAAAGATTTTTTAAATTGGCTTTATTAAGAAATTCTCCTGATTCTACCTGTATTAATTGCATATGTAATGTTCAACTTCCAAACTTTAAAAAAAAAGAAAAAGAAATGAGAACTTTAAATGCATTTTGATGAAGAAGACCCACATCATGTTGGTTGAATAATTCGAAATTTATCAGCTCCTGGCTCAACACAGATGCTTTAATTGAACGAGTTTCAAATCTCAGCACTTTTACTGTGTCACTTTTGACATTTGTCTAAAATCATGAAATATTAGCTTTTATTGTCATAAAAAGATGTATACATCCTCCTACTACTTACAGGTGCAAGGAGCAGTTGATTACTACAGTTGCCCACCTTAGTGGTTCTTGTTTTCAACCATTTGCTTCCTACTAAAAAAAAAACTCAAAATACCTAGTTTTTCTTATTCTGAAGCAATCCAACCAATCAGCAATTACGTTTGTTGAGCAACAACTAACTTTAAGATAACTTCTTGGAACTATTCATATTCATAAATAATATCAAATGACGAAATGTTTCATAGCTGACCAATAGGTTAATTATTTTGTAACTATTTGTACATACCCGTTTACCACTTTCAACTTATAATGACATCTCAGACAACTGACACCCCCCCCTACTGGAAAGTAGCGGGACATTCCAAATTTCCAATCATTCTATTGTTATGCGCTCTTGAGTGACCTCCCCAAACAATGAGCTAATATAAAGTGTGGTACTAATGGGGAGCCACATGGCGTATCATTCCAACAACTTCACAAGAAAAGTCCATGCAGTTCTGCAAGCACACAGTGTGTATTAGCTCTGCACATAGGGTGCTGTTATCGACCATTTGCTAATGCATTGTCTATAAAGAAATTGGCATGCTTTGCAATGTGTGGAGCATTGTTTTTTAACCTTTCTTTAGTTCAGTGTATCAACTTTTGTAAATAAACAAGAAACAGACAGAGATTGTTATAACTGATGATATTTTATTTTATGGTCAATAATGTTCCATGTTTCGTTTCGAAAGAAAAACGAAAAAGTTCAAGGTTGTGAGCATAAGCATACTTACAAATTAAAAGATTGTTGTGAATAAAGTGGTCTGCATGGTGTTAATTTTAATTTCTTGCCAATCAGTTTTCTGTGATTGGGAAATTCTGACAAATTCTACTGATTCCAACTGTTGCCCGATTATGCAATAACTGGTCCAACTCCGATTGCTGAACCAACTATCGGTAAAACAATAACAAGATGCAATGTTGTTCTCAGCAGCTGCTTTTGTACTCAACATGTTAACCCTATCGTTACAGGTTTTCCATCATGGTTGTAGATTTACATTCAAAATTTTATTGAACTACTATTTTATGAATGTATGCCAATAAGTTTAGTATCAAATTGGAGATAATAATCCAAATTTTAGTATTATACATTTGTTAATTTCTTAATTTAAAAGTAAATATATATATATATATAAATCCCTAAATATTGATTTTTGTGTGTCACGTGGTATGTTGAATGCCATTTTGGTTCCAACTAGATAGTTGTGATGTCCAAATACAAAGTCAATAGCTTCTTTCAAATTAGAAACTCAAATTACCAATATTGAAAAGCTAGAATATAAAATAAGAACCTCCTATCTTTTCTATTTGCTGAGATTTCACTAATTTAGCAAATCAAACACAATGGCCTCACCCACCTCTTCCTGCTTTGCTCTATTCCTGTGTTTATAACCAATCCAAAGCTCTGAATTTCCCCAATGTAGTTTTCTCAGCCTTTTGAAGGCAGGAATTTCCTAAGATTATTTCTTTTGTCTCCAATCTCGGAAAGGGTAAGTGAAAATGTTGTCAAAAAAAAATTTACACCCGAATACAGTTTAGTTAGTAAGACTGATAAATTAATGGAATTCTGTGATATTGGTAGAGTAATTTTATAATTTTTAGTTATTTCAAAATGCATATATAAAACCTGAAAAGTTGTTTTGTTTCACATTCTCCACATGCGAAAGTCTGCAAGGTTTAGCATGCAAAGTACAGTAAGTGATTACAAACTTCTTTACAATCCTAAGTAGTAGAAATCATTGTTTTCAATATTTCTTTTATTCTTTTATAAAAACTTTTAATAATTATCTGGAAATTATTAGGACATAGAGATTTTCTAATGCATAAAAGCATTTCTAATCTAAAAATCAAAATTATTTGCACAGTAAATAATCAACATTCGAAAAGAAAAACTCACAAGCAAATAATTACTTAAAAAATCATAAAACTTAAGAAAAAAATCTGCTACTTTGTGTATGAAACCCTTGTAATGTTTATTTATAATTGCACAGTTTTGTGAAGACATGCATACTGTATGAAAACTATAACAAGCACAAAACGGTTACAAGGTCGGTCCATAGAACCAAGCCAATAGTAAGAGTTAAACATGTGTTTACACAAAAACTCTAGCACAAAGCCATATGGCTCACTAAATAATTACTTTAAGTAATGTTTCAGACGTATTGTTTTATTTCAAATGGCTAATTTTGTCCTGGTAAGATTTTATACACACTTAGTGTGCAATGTGTCTTACTATATTTGCCCATTGCTGTGCATTAAAAAAGCCTACATACAAGATGATTAAAAATTGAGAATTTAAAATCTACAAATGTAGATCACAAAAAAGTAAACAAACAAGGTTGGAGATCTACTGCTGACAGTTTGCTCATGCTACAAATTCCTCTTATGACTTCAGTATAAAATCATTGCACATAATATCTATTGTAGTGTAGGATCGCACAGGAATTTTGCCAAAGACTGAGAGAGTACTCTTAAACTTAACTTGATCTCCTTAATTTTGACATCCTGTGAAATCTTCCAAGTCCCCTATTTTCTTCCATAAAAACATTTGTGTTTTCCTAGAGAGAAACTACAACTTGTGCATTTTCTATCACGTTAAATGGAAACTACCACGTGAAAGGTTCTCAATTCTGCTCTTGCATATCATTACTCAAGTTTGCTCTATGTGGATTTCCACAACTTTATTTCAGCAAGTTTTCAACAGTGGACAATTACAATAGTAGATTTTCCTACTCAGACGATGGTGGTGATTCTTTCTACTGTTTGTTATACTTAGCTGAAATTGTGAGTGCACATTTAGTATTTATTACAAGTGCATATATCTATTGCTATTTTTAAATAGTTGGTGTTAAGGTAGCAATTGTAAATATTGTTGATAATTATCTACTTACTCTAAGCGTGTTGCTGTTGTCTAATGTTGCATGCATTACTTGTGTTACCTTATTCTAGCAAATACTTGTGAAGAACATACGTATGTGGCATGTAGACCTAACAAGGTAAGCATGTTACTGCATCTGTTCACATTGCATTAATTTGTGTCGTATTATCAAAGAAGAAACATTATTCCATTCTGATGAGAATGCTTTGTTGCTGCTCATCTTTTGTTACATTACACTGTGACATTGGTGGAAGCTGGTCATTAAATCTGTGATGATACAATCTTTGCCTTTAAGACAGTCCTTTGGGGACAACTTTATATTTTGTTTGTTGTATTTGCATACCAGTATATGTGTTTATTATTTGTGTGTTTGTACATTTGTTATTTATTTTGAATAAGTTCAGTGTGGTGGTTGGGTGAAAAAAACAGCCAATGCAGCAGTAAAGTGTTGAAAAACATGTAACATTCAACTGAATGCATATGCATGTATGTAGCTTAATTTATTCCCCTTAAATGGACATAAAAACTTAAGATACAAGATTAGTAAAAATTATCAATTTAAAAAAGGGGAATTGGGACCATCAAAAAAAGTACAGAAACAAAGATTATATTTTAAAGCTTATAACTAGGAAGTCAAAATAGGAATTTGTAGCTTGAGAAAATAATGTAGACACTAATTCCAGCTTTAATTTAATTTAACTTGTTTCTGTACTTTTTTGACAATCCCCATTCCCCCCTTTTAAACTAAAATTTTGTATTAATTTTGTATTAAGTAATTTTTGCTCATTAAAACACTCAGTGTAAAGTACTGACCAAAAAAAAAAATGGGAAGAAATCACTTATTTTATACATAAAATAAATAGGTGATCACAGTAGTGAATAGTGGAGTTAAATGCAGTACTTACACTATTTTCATTTATTTTGTGTGTGTTTGAGTGACTCGTATGGTAATAGTGAAACCACAAGTCACAAATTCACAACATTCTGGTAATTATACAGTTTAGAAAAACCAACGGAGTCGGTAATCCTAGGCTTAAGTTCAAATATTCTAATTAGTAACCCTAGGGCTAACTTCAAATATTCTCATCAGTAATCCTAGGCTTAAGTTCAAGTATTATTATCAGCAATCCTAGGCCTAAGTTCTTATCTTTACCTTGCTTGTTCCAGAAGGAACCTTCTGCTGATTGTACTCAAGCAATTCCTGCAGCTGTTTCTTACTGAGGTGCATTTTTAACATGTCATGGTATTTGTACAGCTGTTCATTTTGAACCTAAGAAAGAGAAAGTAGTGTTACTAATATTCATAAAAATGAATACATTTTGATTCAAAATAATTCATAAGGTG
This sequence comes from Limulus polyphemus, assembly GCF_000517525.1. NCBI lineage: Eukaryota > Metazoa > Arthropoda > Merostomata > Xiphosura > Limulidae > Limulus > Limulus polyphemus. The sequence continues at coordinate 54,436 of NW_013671173.1, forward strand.
TCAGCAAAGTAATATTACAGTGCCAATACTAATAAAGTTAACATTTTCCTTATCTAAAAATGTACTTCTGATAGATACTCACCTCTCTACACAAAGAACTACCTTCTCCATGAATCTGCCTTAGACATATCACTAGCCTTTAGGCAACTCCCACCTAAACTCACAAAATATCTTGTGATTTGCACTACTGCATAATAATGTTACCATGCACTAAAAGCCCTCCATCAATAGGAGGACAACACAACCTCCCTGCATATTAGCTCCCACTATGCTTTTGCACTCATGATCTTTATTCTTTGATGAGACAAGGAATACTAAGTTGCACCAGAAGTGGGGAGAAAGGTTGGGAAGTGAGTAGAGTTATCTATCCGAAATACATTTTCAGGTAAAGAAAATGTTAACTTCTGAGAAAATTCACACTTCCTCACACAGAAAGTTAAAATCCCAAGTTGATATGTTGGAGGGGCCGGTGCAAAACTTACAAATGTGAGCTTCCTTCAGAAAGCATCAGAAGGAAACCCATGGAGTGTGACTCCCAATGGCAGGGATTCCACAAGAATCCCAGGAAAGAAAAAGGTGGAAATGAGAGCCATGAAATTGAGAGGTATAGGCTAGGTAGCAACGAATGGCATGAACAGGACACAAAAGTCTGTCGAAATTGGACTGATCATACACGTGTGAAAAAGAAGGAAGAGAGATAAGAGAGAAGCAGCTGTCACCTTCCCGAGCTACTGAAGATGGACAAGGTAGAAGGACAACAAGAATGAGAAAGAAAAATAGGCTACCCTCTAGGAAAATTTGGCCTTACTGGCAACAGACCAGACAAAAGTGGAGTTACTGGATCCCTTGATGGAACAGTGATGTGTGAGGTTGAAGCAGAAAAGTGGGCATTGAAGGTAGAAGAAGAGGGAACAAGGGTTGAGCCAGCCAAAGAGGCACCACCAAGAGGACACAATAAGAAGCATAATGAATCAATGCCAGGACCCATGGTAAACGACGGAGAGGTGGGTAAGTACAGTCAGGGCTGAATGATGGGGAAAAGAAGACCAAAAGAGAGGAAGCTTGGAAATGACAGGTGTGGCAAAGGAATCGATAAGTGTAGGCCCCAGTAGAGAGCACCTCCATCTGAAAACACGATGGAAAAAACATTCCACAGGCAATTAGGCCCATAGTGCCTGACATATGACAGGCAATGAAGCAAACCCATTGAGAAGTGGCCCAATAAAGGTGGTCGATGGATTGAAAACAAAGGGTACTGAATCTGATACACCCTCCATAATAGTTGGTGCAGGAGACCACAATGGAGCTGTCAGAGTGAATCACAACTAATTGATACACTAGAAGAGGTAGGAAATGAGAATATGCCCAACAAACTGCCAAAAGTTTGAGCATGTTGGTAGTTGATATGGAGAGAGGAAAATGTCCTGGATCCAAGTGCCCAATGTAAGAATGTCATTCAAAGATGCTCTCCATTCTGATAGGGAAGCATCTGTGAAGAGATGCAAGTCAGGTTTTGGTGGAGGTAGAGGCACACTGATAGCAGTATTGGAACAGTCCGGACACCAATAAAGATCTTCGAGAAGAGGAGGAGACAGAAAAACCATTATGTTCAAAGGTTCCCATGAGTGGTTCCACTGGTTATGCAAGGACCATTGGAGGAAGTACATATCAGCACAACCCAGGGGAGTAAGTTGTTATAGTGAAACCATGGTCTCCAACAGTGATAGAACCTTTTGTACAGTATGAGTAGGAAAGGCTCACATGCTGGTGACAGAAAGCTCTAGAGCTTGGCTGTCCATCAAAAAAGGAGCTAGGCTTATCAGAGGGTCTTGATAAGGTGTGGCAAGAAAAACTTTTAGTTTAAGCTGGAACGTGTTTTACATTACTGGTTCAAACTTAAATTTCTAAAAATTTTTACTATAACATACCTTTAACTTCTTTTCTTCTTTAGATGTAGTTTTCTGCTTTTTCACTGGACCATCTACTGTATCACCTTTTCGTTTCCTTAATAAAAACATTTCTGTTTATTATCTGTATCATTATCATTGTTACCCAACTTTGTTATACTTTTTTTAAGCAAACAAAAAATTACTCAATAATAAACTGCAATATTAGTGGTCTTGAAATAAAGTTAGTTATAATCACTCATTTTGCAATAGTGCATGTCCAAATGCTTATTCCAGGTTCATGTTTCTAGAAATTGTAACTTAAAGTAAGTGAAACCCATGAGCCTTTCAGTGACCATATCAAATCACTTACCCATTTACTTTTTTCAGTTTTTCTTTAAGGGATTTCTGGTCCTCAACACCTAATGTTCTAAAACCAGGAATCCTAGATACAAAAAACATCAAGACTTTAAACTTCAAACATTCAACAAAACTTTATTCATTGTTGTCAGCTCTTTTTTTTTGTTATGATGCAATGATCATTTACTGATATTTCTAATAACACAGTGTTAGCTTTTTCTTCTTACACTGGATTTACTTAATAATTTTCAAAGACAGCTTTACCACACTTAGAACCACACAAAATAACAATTTGAGAAAATAACTTAAGAGTCTTTGTGAGATCAACTATGTATCTTCAGTTGTCCTTAACCCTATCACGACAGGTCACGTATCCAAGGCCAAGTTACTGCGTTTGTTGACTTGCATTCAAAATTTTAGTCAAGTACTATTTTATGAATTTATGTCAATAAGTTTGGTATCAAATTGTAGTTTATAATTCAAATTTTAGTATTATACGTTAGTTAATTTCTATATTAAAAGTATATATTAAAAACACAGCTAAACATCAACTTTTGTGTGTCACTTGGTATGTCGAATGCAGCACTGGTTCAAATTAAATGTTTGTGATGTCAAAATACAAAATCTACAGTTTTGTATGAATTAGGAACTAAAATTACTGATATTGACCAGGTAGAATATAAAACAAGAACCTCTTATTTTTTCTATTTGCTAAGATATCGCTCATGTACTGAATCAAACACAGTGGGCCCCCACCCACCTCTTTCCATTTTTGGAAATGCTCCCTTATATACACTTACTGCTATATATGACATGAATAAAAAATCAAAAGCTCAGAATGTCCACCTAGTGGTTTTCTCAGCTATTTTGACTTGTTATTGTGTTAACTTTCATACTAGGCTTCAAACGATAAGGTAGGCAAGTTATTAGTAAGCTCGATTTTCCATATTTTTTTAGACACAAATACAACTTAGTTACTACACTTGGTAAGTTATAGTGGAATTCTATGGCACTGATATAGTAATTTATGATTTTTTGGTTATTTAAAATGTATATATATAAGGCCTAAAAAAATATTTCGTTTCGCATCCTCCAGGTGTGAAATTTCATAAGGCTTAGCAACCTACAACAAGTAGCAACCGAGTACAAAGGTCGTAACAATAAGAAAATTTTTTGCTCTACTTCTTTATTTACTGTTCTATGTTTAAGAAAAATAAGTTTAAGAACTTATTTGTAAATAGTAATAACGTTTATACATATATAATATAATAATTCAAATGTGACTGTATTTTACAAAATACTAGTCCACTAAAATACAGCCAAGACAGGTCACTTTGTAAAGACTAAATGTCAGTTATATATTATTGGATATGATAACATGAGTGTATGTGTGTCACATCATTGTAACTTCTGTATTGTTAGCCAGGCATGTGTGTCATGTCAATAATAAATATATATAAATGTATAATGTTACGAGATTTAATCTATTTAGACTAAACATTTGTGTGTTATAATTTGTAGTCATTCTAGAATGAAAAAAGCATAATTTATATTTATTTCCTTTTTTTTTTTAACATTGTTGTGAGATTGGTCAAATTGTCCAATTATATTTTTTCCTAATTTTTTTTATTGATGTTACAAAGTCAGTCACATCAAATCAACCCATACAGAAATACACTAGTAAAAATAACAAATAAAATAGTTTTTGTAAAAAAAGATTTGATAATCATCTGTAGATTATAAATAATTCACATGTGAAATCTGAAAATGTTCTAATGCATTAAATTACTTTTAATCTTAAAATCAAAATTGCTTTGCAATTGGATAATCAACATTGTGAAAGAAAAAGGTTTAGAAATTCTTTGATTAAAAAGTCTTAATACTTAATTTTAAAACCTGATATTTTGTGTACGAAAACCTTGTAATGTTTACCAATAATTGCAAAATTTTGTAAAGATGTGCATACATCATCAAAAATTGTAGTATAATTACTCTCACGGATACTTTCATGGTTATGAGCTTGGTGGATTGCACCCAGCCTGTAATGGAAGTATTAAAGACCAACCTGTAACAAATATACTGTTGTTGTTTGTTTGATGAATCTCCTGCAAAGCAACTCGAAGGCTATCTGTGCTAGCCATTTCTAATTTTAAAGTGACAGACTACAAGTAAAGCAACTAGTAAACATCGTCCACTGTCAACTCTAAAAAACTTTAGTCCAATAGTGGGATTTGACAGCCACTCTTATAATGAGCTCATGGCTCTAAAGATCACAACATGATTTTGTTGTTGTTGGTAATTAAATGCAAACCATGGAACCTCAGATCCACAGTCCACCATGCTAATCACTGGGTTGTACAATGTAAGTACCTAATCTTATCCTTTTGTTTAACCAAAACCAACTAATTGCTGGAAAACAAATTCTGGATATATGGTTTTAAAATGTTTTCTAACCTACATTTTAAGACATCACATTCAGATTCACAAAATGATGTCTTAAAATTAATAGCAAGTTAACATAGTTATATAGTCTTGTAGAAGTTCTTACTTCTCAGCTGATTCATAGAACTCCAGCTTTTCTCGGTTTTCTACAAAACAGTCCACGTGATACCACATAGGCTGAGGACCATACATTTTGGATCTCTGGCTTTCATAGTCTTTCTTTGACACCCTAACTTCACCCTGGATTAAAACAGTAACATAAAAATGACCACAATACAATTTCTAAGCATTAAAATGTTGAATAAACAAAGCTCTACATCTTACCTTCTTTATGATAATTTGTAATCATAAACACCATTTAAACATTTTATAACCACCTTCTAATTATATTTAAAAGTATGTGAACTATTTTCATAAATAGCACAAAGTAATTTAGAAATAGCTACAACTTTAAATTCATATTACTAAAATATGATAGTGGCTTATGTTATAAGCTTGTTGCATTATTTGAGTAAAAAGTTGTGTAATTACTTCTGACTTGTTTAGCAGGTTTTATCATTAATGATTTAACATGTTACTGGATATTTTTAGAAGATTACATACATTTTGTGAGAAGGATCTCCAAATTCTAATACAGTGGTCTAAGATGCAAGCCTTGCTGCATCAGCCAATATGTTTAGCAGGGATTATCAGTAACTAAATAATGTTGAATTAGTTATTTCTACAGAGGATTACTAATGTTTTGTGAGAAGGATCTAAATATGCTAATATAGTAACCTAAGATGCAAATCTGGTTGCCACAACCAATATGTTAGCACCTATATATTTGGTTCATGGTGATTTCCAGATTGTGTTTGTGGTTAAGCACAATACTGCAAATGGGTTACCTGTGCTCTGTCCACCACAGGTATTTCCAGACAATTCAATAGCTCTATGCAATGGATTGACTTATAGCTGGAGTCACTGACTTTCCAAGGAAAAATATTTTTATGGCAATAAGGTTAAATTATGTAGGCAAAAGGACATAACATAGAGAACTGAAAAACACAGATAACAGTATGTCTCATAAATATGTAATTTATTACTACCATGTCTTTGCCCATAAAGGCATTGTTACCTTTATGTGCAAAACCACGGCTGTGAAATATACAATTTCCTTCTCAATTCTGTAATAATAATTTCACCAATGATTTCAAATATTAATTACGTAGAACATAGTATCTTAAAGAAGGAAGCCTTCAATCTTTACCAAAGAAATGGGAAACATTGTGTAGCAAACATTTAGAACATAAACAAGCATCAAAATGACACCCGAAACCAATCCAAAACAACACCTTCATTTACAAAAATTAAGGCTGTGTTATGAAAACAAACCATTCAACCCAAAATATCACTGCAAAGAAACAAGGAATATCTCTTGGTACCACTGACAAGATAATAAACAAGGATTTAAAGCTGAGAAGTCCATAAGTTTCTAGTCATATCAACAAATCAACAGCTGTTAAAAGATAGTCAAAAAACTTGATTCAAAAGAATCCCATTTGACCAAATTCCTGTTAAGTTCTGTGATGCAGTTCCAATGGACTTTGTTTGGTCTACTTAAGCTCAGTAATGAAAGCTGGCATCTATGTACAATGGAAGGTCTGTTGAAAGTTAAGATGTGTAGTCTAATTTTGATCTCCCCATCCTTTGCCAAAGCTTGATACAACAAAATTATGGTTTCAGGTAATAATCATAACCACTAGAATGAGCAGGATTAATGAATAAGGGCTACAAGGAACATATATAAAGTTCAATTATTTCTCATTATTAACAGAGATCATACTTGAAGAATTATTTTCTTTAATAAAAGCAATTCCAATCTTTAGACAAAATTATATTTTTAAAATATTAATACAAATGCTGCAAAAAGGAAAAAGAAAATTATATTTTAATTCTTTAACTCTCACCAAGACAAATACTACTGTGTCAATCTTAGACTCACACCCACAACAAGTTCTACCTTTTTACTCTTGGACTCACATCCAAGACAAATACTACTGTGTCAATCTTAGACTCACACCCACAACAAGTTCTACCTTTTTACTCTTGGACTCACATCCATGACAAATACTACTGTGTCAATCTTAGACTCACACCCACAACAAGTTCTACCTTTTTAATCTTGGACTCACATCCATGACAAATACTACTGTGTCAATCTTAGACTCACACCCACAACAAGTTCTACCTTTTTAATCTTGGACTCACACCCATGACAAGAACTACCTTTTCTATCTTGGACTCTCACCAACAAGTACTACCTTTTCAATCTTTGATTCACATCCACGACAAGTACTTCGATTGGACTTGGCATATTCTGTTGAGAAATCTTTCATATGATCTACAGCTGGTGCACTTCCACTGTCACTTGCTTCTGGACTGGCTGTTGAACATGCAAAACATTTTCAATGACAAATCTAAACATTCATAAAACCTAATCTGGGCCTACTGCAAGCTAAAAATTTAAAAATATGATACTAAAACAAGTAGTGTCCCATGTACTGATACTCACCAACTTATACCATTTTCCAGCTATAACACCACACAATGGCTAAAGGACCTTAATATCCCTGTATTCCATCACACATTACTCACTCTGAACATAATTTTTAATTTATACAAGTTTGATTACTGTCATGCTCATAATGATAGATGTACACAATAAAAAAGGAGTTATCTGAATCAAAAACACTATTAGGTTATGTTAACAGCTGTGGATTATAACTGTTTGATAATGATTCATCACATCATCAAAATCCTTCCTTAAACGTGCTTAAAGTAATTCCTCTCAATAATAATACTTTCAAACCATTGCTTACCTAAATAATATGATAGTTTTAGTGTTTTTAATTGGTGCTAATGAACAGGATTAAGGTACTCCATCAAATTCTCATACAATTGCAGCCTCTGTGTGATAAAAAATACACTGCTTTAATGGTAACATTATTAACTATACACTTAAACAGAGATCTTGTTAGGGCCACGCCACATGCATGTTGGAAATCTAAACAGCATACACAAAACATTATCAATGGGCCTGCAGATGCATATGTTTTATATTTTTTGCATGCATGATTTTCCAGAGTGAGCAACATGAAGATCTTACCCATGTCCAAGATTACAAGTTTTTACTATTTACAGTTTGATCATGAAATGGGCATGTTCACAACTTCCATGAGCTCTCTGCTATTTTGCCATCCTCATGAAAATTCTGAAAGCATTTTTATTAAGATTTTAAATCAGATAATTGTTTGCCTAGGATTCTGAAAATCTCTCTCATTGACCTTCAAAATTAATTTATTTCAATATGGCAACAAACTAAACTTCATACATTCTTCAAAGAAAAAAGATACGACAGAACTGCCAATCACCACAGGCTGATGATGATGCACCATTAAAAATGGATCTAGTGAACTAAACTACAGTCAATAGACATAGGCCTAACAAAGGCACTGAAGGCATGTTACATCCTCACATCATGTGTCTGTGCTTCTTGCAAAAGTTTAAAACAAAAACTTTACAAAATCTGTTAATAAAGCACTTTCTAAAGAAGAATATGGTGTGATTGTTGATTTAAAAGTTGTATACTGGTTGACTGATGAGTCAATACTACTATCGAAGTTTGAAAGTATTGTGAAATTTCTAAAACATCTAAAAAACCCCGATCTAGAACACTTAACATACAGATCAAAGCAGAAATCAGACCAATTTGGATCACCTAGCTACAGAATTACTTGAGGCAATCTCCATTGACATTGATAATACTGTGAATGAAAAGTTGGTGGCATCACCTTGTATCACTCTTCTAACAGATGAGACTACTGATAGTTGCAAGAACAAAAAGATGACAATCCTTGCAAGAATCATTAATCCAGAAAACATGTTGCATTCCAATACATTTCTGGCAAACCTCTAAGTGAAAGATGGAACAGAACAACATTTATCAGGAAACATCTTGTCGCATCTTGAGTCGAGAGACGTTTCAAAGATGCTTGGCTCGGGGACAAATGGTACCAGTTCGATGACAAACCATGATAAAGGACTCACAGGACAACTTCTTCAGCAAAAAAACCACATGTAGTCAATGTTCACTGCAATGCACATCGACCAGCCTTGTGTACATCCAAACCATACTGAATGACCCACAGTTGAAAATAAAAGAAATACAAGTATGGTGGTTCAGTTTTATTCGGCAAAAATCACAATTTACTGATGTCTGGACTTTCTGTGGACATACTTTGATGACACTGACTCAAAAAAAGATCCCAAAGTTGTGGGAACCCACAAAAAGATAGCTTCCAAACAGTTCCTATATATAACCTACATGATTATGGATGTTATGCTGGTGGTTACAGCTCTCAGCATCACCTTCCAGAAACATATATGGATATTGCACTTGTTCAAGTAATTACGACATGATGATAGCCGAACGAATAGATGACACAGGATTTGATGAATAGGCTCAAAGGTCACAAGATACCTAACACATCTGAAGAAATTCTAAGTCAATCAAAAAGAAGTTCATACTGTCTCTGATAGACAACATCCAGAAAAGGTATGCATGATCTATTTTATCAAACCAACTATTTTTTCCTCAAAATGCATCCATTTCATGATTTGTACTTCAAAACTAATTCAATTTCTGTAAATTTTTTTTTTTCAGATTTCCAGACAAGGACTTGTTGACACGCTTTGAGATATTTGACCTTCTTCCAATGCTCTGTTGTTTGACAATGAACTTGAAGCTTAGGGAAATGACAAGTTAGAGACTCTGTTAACACACTACAGAACATCTAAATCTCAAGTTAAAAGTCAGAGGATGGTAATCATCTTGAAGTAACACCTGAAACGTTAATTGAGCCAGAAGAAGCCAGGAAAGAATGAAGAAATATTAAAGCTGTTGTCAAAGCAGAAACTTTCCCCCTGGAACAAAATGGAAACTCTATGGCAACTAATTGTTCAACATCATGCATTTAATATCCCCAACTTGAAATTCCTTGCATGTCTTTTCCTAACAGCCCCTGTCCACACAGCAGACTGAGAGAACTTTCAGTGTTCATAACAGACTTGTCACTGCTCTTAGGAACAGGCTCTCACCTGCTCATGGTGACTAATTCAGGGTTCATACACTTTCTTACATATGAAATTCAAGCCAGAATTCCATGACTTTTGAACAAAGTTTTACATGGTAGACAAAAAAATTTTATCCCAACGCAAAGTGTATATACTGCACCGTCTCTTCTTTTGAACCCCCCCACCACCACCATTAACAACAACGAAATATTTACATTATGCATTATTTGTGGCATTTAGCTGATCAGTTTATTCTGAATGAGTTCTTCTTGAGACATCTTTGCTGTACGTCAGTAGCTGTTTGAAGTTGATTCAGCTTCCTCTGCAAACTTGTCTGCAGTGCAGTCTTAATTTACGAATTCTTGATGGCATTGAGCTGTTCATCAATTTGCTTCCATATGATTTCTACTTTAGACATCTCCTCAACTGTACATACAGAGCTGTTAACACCCCTGTTAACATAGGAAACTGTTTGATTTTGATATACATGTCAAACTGTCAGTTGATTTAGCTTCCTCTGCAAACATGTCCACTGTGTATTACTTTACAAATTCTTGATGACATTCAGCTGTTCATCAATTTGTTTCTGAATCACTTCTAACTGGGACATCTTTTCCTTTGCTGTACATCGGAGGCTGTTTGATTTGGATATACAAGTTAATCTGTCAGTTGACTCTGCTTCCTCTGCAAACTTGTCCACTGTGTATTACTTTACAAATTCTTGATGACATTCAGCTGTTCATCAATTTGTTTCTGAATCACTTCTAACT
>NW_013671174.1:0-13018 GCF_000517525.1 Limulus polyphemus
TGATCTCGATGACGCAACAGTATATTAGTCCATGATGAGAAGTGAGTCTCATATAAGAAAATCACAGAACTCTGATTTGTAACTGATGATTTTTATACGTTTGATTATGTATCTATAAAGTGTAATTGAAAGATAATTCATGTTATGATAACAGTTTCAAAATCCACATGAGGAAACATATCTGTTTTGAAACAGTCAAAGAATAATCTCTTGATTTATAACTAAAAGCCCTTTTATGATTATGATTGTTAACTCTAACTTGTGGACGAGTTTTTCAGCACTATCTGGGAACAACTAATTCTGTTACTACACAAGTACATAATATATAATTAAAGCTCATACATTTTACATGTATATGTTCAATCTTTCATTTTGAAAAATTATTCTAAGTGGACTGATACAGTTTGACCTTTTGCTGTATGTGCGGTAAGGTATGCTATAATTGTATGCTAGCTGAACAGCTTATTTGGATCGTAAAAATGATGGATTTATAAAAATGTTAAATAATATATATATGTCTTTTATCCTAAGAAGTTTGAAAGACACTAAATGGAATTTCTGGTTTGTCTGTCTTTTTGTAAAAACAAGTGCAAAAACTGGTCCTATGATACTTTACAAGTCTACTTACATATATTGAAGATAGTATATTAGGGGGAAATGTGCCAGTTTTAAGCTGTAGGGGACAGTCAATTTAGTTATGATTTCAAGTGTAATATGTTTGTACAGTTTGGAGAATGCCCTTATGTTTCATTTATGATGACTAATAATAAGCTAGAACAAATATATACCACAGATATTACAAATTATGTTTCAAAACATTATGAGATATTTTAAATAATAATTAGACATTAGTCTGTAATGAAATCTCACATATTTCACATGTTTATGTAAATATCATAAATTAGGATTGAATAGATCTTTACTTTTGAAAATTATTCTAAACTGACTGATACAGTTTGACCATTTGTTTGGTACAGTATGCAATAATTGTACACTAATTCATCAAATATTGATAATATACATTTATTGTTTTGTATCATTATGTAATGAACTATGTTTACTGACTTTTAAATTTCAGTGACATACAAAAACCTTAGTTAAAGTATGATGAATATTAAAATTATGTCGGGCTTATTTTGTATAATAAGTATACCGTAAGTACACAGATAGCAACAGTATAATATAATTTACTTTTATTTTGATAAAAGTTTTCCATCTGTTCATAGGACAATGTTACCTGTTTTAGCTAACACTAAAGGTTAAAAAGATTTTCTAAACTTGACGCCCTGCTTGTATATTTTCTAAAACCAAGCTAAACAGTGGCCTTGAATATCAAACACATCAGACTGTAACTAAGGTGAATGCTGATTCACTCCTCTCCTCTCAGTAAAAGGTTGGTTGAAGTGTGGACAATAATGACTTCAGTATTTCCATGGTGGCTTTGTGTACTGTAGATTCACTATCTGTATATGTATGATCATGTGATGACCCTTATAATTCTTAAAAGTCAGTGTCCAGATTGTATGCATGTAATTTCCTAATAGTGTCTTAGCATTGCACAGTCCAAATCTTATAAATCTTATGCATTTTGATATTTTAAATAGTAGTAATGTTAAACAGTAAGTCGTTCATTTATTATATTTAGTTGTAGGATGATAAAAGCAAATCATTGGTTATAATAACTGTTTCATTCAAATAATATGTATGCTTTACTTGTGAAAGCAAAACAGTTAGTGTCTTATAGAACATTGTCTGAAAGAAGCTATGAACAGTTTAGAAATGTATTGCATACTTTCACAAGATTTGTGTATGCAAAGAAGATTGGAAGTGAGTTTGCCACTGATCAATTCCTAATAGTGTTAGACAGTTTTATGCAATTTTAATCTTCAAGGGAATGTTCTATAGAAAATGGATGGATAAACAGTAAGTCATTCATTTATTATTTTTAGTTGTAGCAAACTGTATTAGTACAGATGTTGAAATATGCAAAATAATGGTTTTAACATAATTAAATCTAGACATTGATGAGCATCGGCTATTATATTATTTTCCTGTCAATGTTCCCATCTTCATTAAAAGGCGTAAGATGACAAAAACAAGATATTGAAGAATCTATCTATATACTACTAAAACTCTGAGATTGTTTGTTTGCTTAATTTCTCAGTCAAAAAATCATTCACACTACCGTTCGCGTTCTTTACGAAACTTCTTGCTTCACTTTTTAAAAAATGAACTGGTCTTTTACTCCCGATCAACAATCAAATATCTTTTCTTGAATTATGTATAACATGAATGGATTGAAATATTTAATTAAATTATCTCAAAATAAACCTTCATTTGGGTGCAATATTGAAGTTAGCTTGAATTCTTCATAACCTCTGAATAGTGGTTGACCCAACGGGTCACGGGGGGTCTAGTATAAACTAAAATCATACTAACTAGCTTTATGGACTATAACCATATATTATATACAATATTACAGGGTTAGTAATATACTACCAGTAGTATCATATGTGTTTTATGGTTATGATAATAGGATACACTTAAACTAAAATTTTAAATTAACTTCTGTTTATCTTTTCTTATAACTTATTATAAAAATTGCATAGACTTTGATTTATGCCTATATCTGAAGTATAAGAAAAAAGGATTTTGCTTTAAAGAACTTCTGTTCTTCATAATACCTGAAAAAATGTTTTTCCCGCTCACGTCGACTAAATCTATCTGATAAACTTACTATGCGCTTTTACATGTGGCGCTGCATAGTGACACAAGCACCAGTTCGTTTGTTTAATCAAACGAATCTTTCTTTCGACACCAGTGTAAAACTATTAAAAGCTAACTGAAAAAAGTTTTTAAAAAATTATAGATATTTGAGAGTAGAGATAAAAGTTGTCAAAAATAAAGTTTAAATCTTTCGTTGACTTTCCCACATATGTCGACAGCATTCGCCAGAACCTTGTATGCTCTCTTCACGTGTTTCGCGACAGAAAAACGACATAATTTTAAAATGAAAGTATTTTTGGCGGAATTTACTCACAGAAATAGACCTTTTGTGCTTGTTTGTTCTTACGACAAACCGTTTAATAGGTAGAGAGGATGGACAAACACTTGAGAATTATATATAAAGATTTTTAAGTAGGTTAAATTTCTAAAATAGACTCACAGAGGACGCTTAGAGAAATCAGTCATTGTGACGTCACTACAGTACTTGGCCAACAGTGCTTTCCAAATATCATATGCACTGAAATTATGGCTGGTTAAATCATAGAGGATGCTATAAATGTGATGAAAATATGATAGCAATGTATCTTATTTCTTTGTCTAATTCCATTTGCTAGCATTCGCAATGTCAGGTATTCTTAATTACCATACCAGAGAAGCCGTCAGGGTGAAAGTAAAGGTTAGTTAATTTGTTATACTAGTAGTAGTAATCTCATTTTTTACCTGTCTATTTACAGTTTAGACTAGAGTGTTGACTTATCTTGTACATGTACTAATGTAGTTTTACTGTTGTAGATGTTAAACTTAAGGTGCTTGAATTAGAGAGCTTCAGTCTAACTTCTAAGACTGAGGACGAGGTTAAGGTAGGCGCTAATAGTAATACTAATAGGGCCATCTATATAATTAATTAAACTTATAAACTAAATAATAGAGGTGTATGCACTGTAGTTTGTAAACCGTTGTGCCTGTACTATAAATTTAATTTAACTTTAAAGTATAAAATTGTTCGATTTTATCACACTGTCGTTATTTTATATAACATTAAGTTAAAGGTTATTTTTGTTGATCGAATGTCAATCTGACATTATTTTAAATTGTGTGCTTTTCCAGAACTTACGTTAGGTATTTAATTATTAAAAATTGATAGTCTTTTTGGGGTGAATATTTAAGAATAAGAACAGGTTTGCTTATGCAGCTACTCAGGAGCATGTTCTTAAATTCGGATATGCAGCTTGTAAATCTAATCACTTTTACTTCAAGAAGGTTTACATTACACATATGTTAGAGTTCATGAAATAAACACTCTTCTGTGATGGTTCCTAAATTGTTTAAATTAAAGCTGTAACAGTAATAATACATTTGGTATTATTTGTTCAAGTCGTTAAAGTATGGTGAATATTATTTACTCAGTGTATCTAGTCTTATAAGATTATTAAATGTGATGGAAAAGTCACACATCACTATGCTTTTTTTAAGTACAGCTGTTCCACACATATACAGTTGGCCACGGAATCAATTTCATGAATCTTGGTGAGAAAATAATCAATATTCATGTGAGACAAAGGAGTCTTCCACTGAGGATGCATCAAATTTTGATGCCATCTGCCATTGACAGTCAAAAAACCTCACACAACAAGATCACTTCCACACATTCTTGCAAAGTTAATGGTATTTCAACTAAGAATTGTAATAAAAGAAAGAGAAACACTTAGTGAACACACAAGCATAATTTAGAGAGTGGAACTTAAAAATGTTTTGGCACATGACTTTTTCATTATCTTGATCTCAGAATAACTCGATGGTAAGTCCTATTGATATTGTTATTTGGCTGATTTGAGACTATTACTATAATTTCACTGTATATGGACTGTAGTTTTGGCCTACAAGTTTCTATAACATTTGAATTTCAATGTTATCAATATTTTAAGTTTAATAAAATTATATCATGAATTTACCTGAGTAGCATCTTATAGCAATGATTAGAATTAAGTGGATTTTTAATAAGCAAATTTTTACCCTCAATTGCACTAGTTTTAAGATACAAGCTTTCGTCTACATGTAGATTTATATTACAACAGACAAGATTACGTACTTATTTGGTTTCTATACCTTAAGTTTACAATAATGATTTTCATACAATCATACAGTGTATATCTGTTTTAAGTGAGGACTATATTTTACAAGACTCAAATTTTTAATGTATAGTAGTGAACAAAATGGTAGAAGGTTATTTAATCCATTGAGTAATTCCAAAACAATTGAATCAACAATCACTTAAAACTAAATATAATATTTTTATCAACATGTTTCTTACAAAAATTTAATCAAATTCAGATCATTAGCACACACCCTGATTATCCTTCTAGTAAACCCTTCCAAAAGTTTGCAGTTCTCTAAGAGAGATAGTTCAGCCAATGATTAAACCAGAATTTAGGTTTCCAAAGCTTCTGTAGTGTTTTTTTTTTCAGGTACTTTCATATACATGCTGTGTAATGAATTCAGAAATCAGTAAATATAGTCAACTCATTCTCATTTGCAACCATGTTGCACATTTAAATCACACTAATCTAATTTTTTCCTACACTTTAGTGGGATTAAATTTTAGTCTCTCTTCATTATTCAAATTTCTGAAGCTGTTATTCTGGTAGGTAGCTCTTTGTGTAACTCTTTCCAACATTTTTTTCGTTGTTGTTGTTGATTTTAGTGATCTGGGTTGTTTACTACAAACTACTAAGTTTAGAAGGTCACTGTGTTGGATATTGCTTTCAGGAAAGATAAACTATCACTGAAGTAACAATCAAAACATTTCTAAGGCAGTTACCTTGCAAAAGTAGAAGGTAAATAGACAAATTGTCATATTTACCCCTGTTGACTTGCAATCTGTATGTGCAAATATATCCTAAAATTCATTAGCTTTACGTTTAACAAAAGAGCACTTGCCTCAATGGCTTGATTGACTTATTCACCATTAAGCCAAGATTATTTTCTTCATATTAATTACCTTACACTAACTATAATTAAAAGTAATTTGCCAAATATTTGGCCAACTTACCAGTTGAACTAAGTTATTCTGTAATACCTCAACTTTTGCAATATTGCTTGAAATAACCAAGAGTTTCAATGTCATCAGTAAACTTTATTAATTATACCCCTTATCAATACCAGTAATGTAAATAAGAGAAAACAAAGGCACAAACATATTGACTGTTACAGTCACTGTATAATTCTATTATACATTCTATGCCTTTTTCCCCTCTTTTCCACATAGTGGAACATCAATTGATTTTGAAAATATGTTCAACTGAAAACACTGGAAACCTTACATACAAAAAATAAAAGGCTTTTATCAGCAGATATTATAATAAAAAGTATGTGTACACAGATTAATATTTTAACTTTGTACATTATATTGCAGTACTGTAGAAAGGGTTACTAATTCTTTGAAGTGCAAAACAAAAATCAACTGAGGCAAGTATTTTCTAGTAAGTCTACAAAACTAAAGTGTGGAATATAAAAATTAACAAACATATGTACAGGTATGGTATTAGTAATTAGAATGCACTATGCAGCCACCTATAGTAAAAGAGTTTAACCACCAGCCTTCCAGAATGATTTAATGTAAATGTTCACATAACAGTTACTGTTACACTATTGTACTCAGTGCACGTATATTTTTAATGTTGGGATATTTTAAACAGATCAATGTCAGATGCTAATTCTAGAGATCAAAATGCAAAGCAGTTTGGTTAGATATCTTCTCTTATTACAAGTATCTGAGCGTGCCATGATTGTTTTTTTTTTGTTTTTTTTGCGCAAGTATATGAGGTATAACTACTAAATAACTGTATTGAATTTAAAATGTTCATTAAATAATAATAGAAATAAATATTGTTTATAAAGTGTACTGGAACATTTTAAAAATAATTTATTTTGGTTGAGATCTTTCTTGGTTTTTTAATAGTGCATATTGGCTTCATATGGTAGTAAACTTTATATTGTACTAAAAAGAAGTTAATAAATAAAGGAAATTAAATGAAAAATCACTATTTTTTCTTCTAATTTAAGACTAAAATGAAGTAGTCTAATGTCCAGATTACATTTCTTTCAAAATTGTTTTATGTCATTCAACCTCTCAATAATGAATTCAGTTGAAAATTATACAGTTGTGTGTACTTTTAGAGAGTTATGTAAATGTAAGTAAATGAATATTTTCAAAGCTTTACCCACAAGTATAATGAGAGTTAATATTTTTCTATTATTTTACTTTGTGCATGTATGTATCTGAACATATTTTATAAACTATCTGATATCCTTTAAATAAAACTTTGTTAAAATAGTCATTAAAAAATTAACATGTGGCCAGAAATAGGTTAGAGGTCATGATTGCAAAAATCAGTAGTATCAATTAACCTGTTCCTTGGCTGTGCCACAAAAATCAGTCATTTTTAAGATTCTAATCTTCTAGGTACTTATTGTAGTTTCTTTTGTTAAACAACTACACATAACCTTTTATTTAATGCAAGTGAATTGGAACTTTTTTCTTGCCAAATGGTACATTCAAGGTTACTGACATCTAGAAAGCATGGTTGCTGAACCTTAGAAGGTATGTTAGTAACTCAAACCAAACTGCTAAAGCAGGTAATTTTTACACATTTAAAAACTTGAAGTATACATGCCTACTTTGTGTCCATATGTTTCTATTTCTTATAATGGTAGGTGTTCACAGATTTAGGTTCAGTGCAGTAGTATGTTGTAATGGTAACACATTGTTATTTTAATATTAAATCATTTAAGCATCCAAGAAGAAATGTCAACATGTAATATCACCAGACTTGCATCATAGTAAGTTCTAATGTGGTAGAATTAGACCAGTTCTTTTACTTTGTTCACAAACTGTTACAGCACTTATGAAAATTTTCATATACATGTCTGTCCAGAAACTTACATGTGAGTAAAAACTAATAAACTCTGCAGTGTATAGTTGTAATAAATCTATTTTTAAAATATACCAACCAAACATATTTTCACTTGAAACAGATAAAGAACGTTTCTACAACAACAGCCTGAAAATAATTACTTTTATTGGTTAATAACAACTACTATATCAGAAAATAAATTATAGATTCATTCATTAAAATTAAATGAATTGTATTGCAACCATACAGGTATACCTTGATTGTTAATGTTTATTATTTTCTAAGAAAAATCTCAGATATAAACTTAACCTAATGTGCATTAGCCAAAACCTTTGTGTGTGTGAAAAGATGATAACCCAGACTAAGCTGACATGCTAGAGTGTTTTCTGAAATCCCAGGGTTTTTGATTTTCACCATCAGTCGTGAAAATTGTTTACTGAAACAGTTTTTAGGTCAAACATCGGAAAAGGGGATTCTTTCAAAACGCGTACGTCCATATCTAGAACATGTTCCAGTCTTAGTAAAAGATACTTTATAAAGTATAAGTACCACAGACTGTTCTATGTAAACGTAAAATTCTGTTTTAATTGCGACCGTAATTTATTTTTACGTAGTTGTTGCACTCTCGTTCTTTCCACCGTTGAACAAGCTCTTGTAGTATAATGACCTTGTTCACATGTATTTCGTTAGATAAAGTACAGATAACAGTGAAGGTTTTCTGTGTTTTAAAATATTATTTTTCTTCATAAAATCAACTTGGTGGGTAGACACGATGATCAACCAATATATTACCCCCCCCCCCCCAGTGGCACAGCGGAATGTCTGCAGACTTACAACGCTAGAAACCGGGTTTCGATACCTGTGGTGGGCAGAGCACAGATAGCCCTTTGTTTAGCTTTGTGCTTAACTTCAAACAAACAAACAATATATTACCTATATGTGCCAACTCTTGTAGAATGGAAATTTTAAATGTAATTATATATCGGATTTTTTTTTTCCTGGCTAGGTATCGTTCTAAAGTTTACAATAGTGTACGGGCATGTTTAATTCATAAACATATTAAAAACTATCAAGACCAAGTAGCGAATAAACAAACTGGATTTCATTTTGTATTAAGATTTTTAAGTCACAAGTCATTCTTGGTTAAGCTTAACACAAATAGTCACACAGTTTGTTAAATCCAAACACAGGATGGCCCAAAATTGTTAAATGTTAAAACTTTCCACATTCTTTGGGGGGCGGCTCGACTCGCAATCTGAGGGTTCGAATCCCTGTCCCACCAAATGTGCTCGCTCTTTCAGCCGTGGGGGCGTTGTAATGTGACACTTCGTTGGTAAAAGAGTAGCCCAAGAGGTGGTGGTGGTGGGTGGTGATGACTAGCTGCCATTCCCTCTAGTCTTGCACTGCTAAATTAGGGACGGCTAGTGGGGGGGGGGGGTGCATTAAAGGAGGAATGCGGAATGGGTGGAGCTGGTGTTGGTTATTACAGGTCGAAAGCCGTACAGGCCACTTGTGGTATCAAGAGCACTATTATTTTACCATGGAATATCGTCTTCGACCATTTGACTTCAGCTAAATTCATTAAGTGAAAAAACAGCAAGTAGTTTTAAAACTAGTGAAGTATAAGCAGAGCCATTTTGTTTTTCT
The DNA here is from genome assembly GCF_000517525.1 of Limulus polyphemus. Taxonomy (NCBI): domain Eukaryota; kingdom Metazoa; phylum Arthropoda; class Merostomata; order Xiphosura; family Limulidae; genus Limulus; species Limulus polyphemus. The sequence goes on from NW_013671174.1 coordinate 9,288, forward strand.
TAAAAGAAATCTAATGAATAATTAAAGAGGCCTACATTCGCGGGCGAATGCAACGTGTCTCTACCACGAAGTCCAAACATGGACATTTTTGACAGCAGATAAATCGTGAAACACACAGAAAAATCAAAAACTGTATATATCACCGCTTGGGACTTGCAAGAATGTATCTTTGTAACAAATCCCAATAAACTGGCCGAAATACGAAGGAGAAATTGTCAAAAACCCTAAAATTATATTTCTTGTGGCAACTTGACCTCCCTATAATTACCAAAAATGAGCAAGTCCAACATTTTAGTTTGTCGATGTATGTTGTCTGTAGAAAAGTATTTTTGTACCAAATTTCATCTAAAATGGTCGAAATAAGGCTAAGTAATTGACCAAAACTCCTAAAATTACGGATTTATTTAACATTTTGACACCCCAAAAATGGATATATCGTTTTTGTATGTATATATATATAATACCTATTAAAAAGCGTCTTCGTACCAAATCTCGTGTAAAGTTTCAAAATACGGCCAAGTAACTGATCAAATTCCCCCAAATTAGGCTTTTTTGTGAGCTCTGATCCCCTTACAAAGACTCAAAATGAGCAAATCGAACTTTTTTCATGTGAATGTATTGGAAGCATAAAAATTTATATCTGTGCCAATTTTCATCTTGATTGCTGTAAATATGACTGCACAAGGCCAAAAATATACTTTTTGGGTTGTGTTACTTTTGAACCCATAGAATCTTTAAAAAAGGTCTAAAGAAAAAAGGTGTTTGGGCGTATAGCCCTACCAAATCTCAAGTCATTCCGTCGAGAAATGAAGGAATGGCGGTCGATGGAAAAATCTTTGGAAGAAGAAGTAACAGTAGAAAAACAGTATGTTTGTCTGCGGAGATATAACGATCGAACAACTATGATAAATGTCAAGCATATTCCTCTAGCAGATCATCAAAAAATAAAACTTGTTTCCCCGGGAGTTTAACGTGAAGTTAAGATACCATCACTCCCATTGTAAATAAATGTTATTTTGCTTAATGTAAGATTTATGATAAGTTTTTTTTTGTTAAATACCTTATTGGTTAGAGTATTAGGTATGAGGAAATATATGGTCAGTATGCATTTTACTACAACAATTTATTCTGAAAGTGTACCCTTTTGAGGATAAAAAGTGTAGTATTTATTTTATATAAAGTGTCGGAAATGTTATCGGAAGACTGTGAACAAGAAAATACTCTGATCAAAGATTATGCCATGGTGAGGTAACTAGCTTTGTCCTGTTGCTTTCGGTGTCATCAGTAATATGACTAATCAGAAACTACAAACTTGTGAATATAGTTACTCATATAATTTATACATAATATTAGGGTGACGTTCCAATTATTACTTAAATAGTATCGTGTTAGTTTAGAATGCAAGTTTTCAAAGAAAAGGCCATAACTGAAACATGACCTTTTAGAATTATAGCTCCACAACATGTTCAGTGACGTTCTGTTTACGTGTTTATAATATACATAAAATGTGTGTGGAACTACTGTCATGTTTATCAGTAATTGTTTTTTACAAATTAGAAGTATATTTTACTATTTAATCGAGAATTCTATGTGCTGCTCTTTAATGCACTTAACAGGTTATCATGTAAGCCTTAATCGATTATCGGGTGCAAAGGAATGAGAAATTGTAGTCCTTCATAGAAAATACAGAGATTGAGCACGTTATCTATATAAAACAATTTTTAAATCTCACCACATCGTTACAATTTACAAGGCCGCCTTAGTATGAAGACGGTCTTGGTCCACATCGCTACGTCCGGTCATGTTCTATCTGACGACAATAGCCTTGCAGCGTAGTGTGCATTACAGAAGACTCCACTGTAAGGCTGTCTTTTAAAGTTTACCCCTCCTTCTGCGTACTTTTCATAACTTGTCCAATGTACGAGAATGGCGATTTCCGAGCGCCCTTTTCAAAATTTCAATCGTACAGTAATCCATAGGCCCTGCATCTAGTGACTTGACCAGTAGATTTTTGGTCTTCTGTTTTAATAATCTGCTTTTCTGATTCATAAGAATAATTTATACCCCCGAACAACTGGCTGCAGCCAGGGAATGGTCGTTTTAGATGTGAGATTACGAAAATATCATGAAGGACGGTAGTGCTTAGTGTATAGTGATGAGACATGAAAATAATGGCTGAATCATATTATGCATTGTTCATCATAGTCTCAAATCTCTCTTATAACAATTTAAGAGACTTTTATAAACACTTATCGTAGGTTTTCGAGGTTTTCAAAAGCTATTAAGACCTTTAGCCAAAAAATATCACTAAAGTAGAGAACCGGCGAGTATCGTAACAGCCAAATGTTCTGTTGATTATTCTGATTCTGGTATCAGAAGGGCTAGCTCACCATTGCTTGAAGTTGTTGCAATGATTTACTCACCAAAATGTTGTATTTTAACTTGTGGAGTGTAGAAGCAATATAGCCTTTCACTAACTTCAACACATGATGTCCATTAAGACAAGTCATCACGCCAGACTAAAACTGCTGCCTTCGTAGTGACTGCCATTCATTATAAAATATTCATTGGTATTATTTAAAAAAAGAGGGGAAAAACAAGTAAAAAAAATTGAAAAATATGGATGATGTAGAGATGGCAATTCCAAAAAGTACAGAAACAAGGTAGGGATGATTATACAAAACTATAGAAAAATCCCTACATTAGTAGCCACTGAGTCAATGCCACAAGCTTAAGGTAATTAACCATTGTAAGAATTTTTGCATTATTCAGTTTAAATGCTTATATTCAAACCTGAATTCATGCAAATGAAAGGAATTGAACATTTAGTTGTAGATAAAAGTTTTTCTTGGAAATATTTAGCTATCTTTGTAGGGATTTTTGTATGGCTTTGTGTATTCATCCCTACCTTGTATCTGTACTTTTTGGCATTGCCATATCTATATCATCTTTTTTTAATTGTTTTTTACTTGTTAAAACTAATAGACAGTGTACCCCCACTGCTGCATGGTTCAGACTTTTGCAGATACCTAGTGCTATAGGATTCATTTTATAATTTACACAATGTAGTTTATAATATTTCGTATATACAAGCGACACATTTTGTTTGTGGTTTTGCTGTTTGAAATAAATATATATTCTAGCAGATGCCCATTGAAACAATTCGACGTCAATTTTCTTAAAAGTAGTGATGAATAAATAAAAAATGTGTAGTCAACCCATTGCCTTGGATCATAGTGTATATGCAATACAATTGTCTAGTGAGTCGTCTTTTTTGTCATTCTATGTGTTATTTCAGTAAGGAAAATTGCGTTGTCTTTGTTTTTAAACAAAGGAGACAGACTGCAATGCACTGTTGGCAAAAATCTTTAAGTTTCGTTGCAATGGGTGTATCCAGCACAGTAGAGCACTCAGGTTCGCCAAGTAGCCATGGGGAAAATTTTCCTCTGCATGTCACCGTTCCTCGTCATTTTACTGAGCGCAAGAAAAGACCGCTACCAAATAATTAATATTAATAATAATACTTTTTTATGTAAATACATGATTAATGAAAGGTTATCTTAGGAGATGAAAAGCTTCTTTCCCTATACGTAATTGTAAAAAACGCCCATAAAAACCGCAAAATTTAGAACTGAACATTTGTTTGTCTCCTCGCATAGACCTAATAAACCTCCATCTACACCCTGCGAAATAGTTACACGGACATACAACAGACAGTAGTATTATATATA
>NW_013671174.1:13996-24217 GCF_000517525.1 Limulus polyphemus
TAACAAAGACCAAGTTATGGTAACTGTTAAAAGAGAGGTTGAACTAATTAGTTGCCATCAAGGTGAAGTCAAAGTGACTGAAGGAGTTGATGATGGTAAAGTGGGACCAAGTATAGATATCCAAGCAGAACAGGAGAAAGACCAAAATTTGAAGCCAATAATTGATTTTCTAAAAGCAAGTGTTTTGCACCCTGCTTGGGAGAAGGTGTTTAGCTTAAGCCCCGTGACAAAGAACTTTTGGGCACAATGGGACCAGTTGAAGCTTGGAAATGGTATTCTTTTCCGGAGATGGGAAACTGTAGATGAAAAAGTGACGACCTGGCAAACAGTTATAACGAGAAAGTTACGGGAAGTTGTGCTGTGTCAATCCCATGATAATGTAACAGGAGGACATCTCGGAGTTAAGAAGACATTGAGTCACCTACGACAGATTTTACTGGATAGGTATGAGGCAAGATGTGGAAGAATGGTGCAGGACCTGCAGTACATGTTGTGCTAAAAGGGGACCCAAGCATAAAGAAGTTATATCAAGTTGGCACACCAATGGAAAGAGTAGCTGTTGACATTGCTGGTCCTTTGCCCCAAACTCGTGCTGGAAACAAGTACATTTGTGTGGTGATGGATTATTTCACCAAGTGGCCTGAGGCATATGCAATACCAAATCAGGAAGCTACAACTGTAGCTTCAGCTATTAGTGATTTCTTCTTCAGGTTTGGTATGCCATATGAAATGCATTCGGATCAGCTGTGTTCCATGAATGCTGCAAGTTGTTTGGCAAAAGACCAGGACAACGCCACTTCACCCACAGTCTGATGGGATGGTTGAAAAGTACAATTGGACAGGAACTGGCAAAGTTTTGTGATAGCCGCCAAGATGACTGGGATGATTTACTCCCTCCGCTGTTGATGAGCTATGGAACAGCAGAGCATGAAGCCACTGGTTACACTCCAGGAAAGCTGATGTTTGGTCGGGAACTTCGGTTGCCAATGATTTGGAACAGGACGCCCACCTTACAAAGAGTTGCCTGAAAATGTGTCAGAGTTCGTGAAAGTGTTATCTGAAAGGATGGATGATATTCACCATGAAGTGCATTCAAATTTCAAAACGTCTGCTGATTCCATGAAGCTATGTTATGATAAGATATCTGCTGAAGTCAGCTTTGTACCAGGAGACAAGGTGTGGCTGTATAATCCCAGAAAGATCAAAGGGAAGTCTCCTAAGTTGTCTTCTCCATGGGAAGGCCCATATGACATAGTGGATCGTCTTTCAGATGTGACTTTCCGAATAAAATGTGGTCGGCAAGGTAAGCCAAAGGTGGTGTATGCCAACAGGCTTTGGCATTATCATGGTCCAGGACATTTCAGTTGGAACGAACGGAACAAATGATGCTGCTGAAGACGTGTTACCTGAAAAAGCCATTTCGAAGAAGAAACTCTATCCAGTTTAGAGAAGGGAAACAGTGAAGCCGTTAATGAAGTTACTACCACTGATATGACTGCTACAGATAATGGAACATTTCCTGATGGAGCAGATGAACCCCACGTAAAGCAGAAGCCAATGAGACAGAGACCAGTACGGAAGAAGATACATCCTGTAAAATTAAAAGACTTTGTTGTATTTTAATTTTGTGTTTGTAAATTCTGTACATTTAATCATGATATTGTTAATTATCTATTGGTTTAATGTAAGTGGCTATTTTTCGGGACGAACAATACTAAGGGAGAATTCAGTATTTCCAAAAACAATTTTCTTTAAATAGTGCTAAGTGGTTTCATAGAGTGACAAACAAATCCAACTAATTGTTCAGACAAAAATAGTCCAAGAGATGGCAATGGGTGCTGTTCATTAATGTCCTTCCTGTAGTATATCAGCTTAAAATTAGGGACGGCCATGCGCAGATAGGTAGCCTATGATCCATATGTAGCTTTTCACGAAAACTCAAGAAACAAAGACACTGTACGGGTGACATGCGTGAAGGTATTTTCAAAGTATCAATGAACAGGTGTTTATATGTGTTCAAAATGTGGTTACAGTTTACGGTTACCTGGTGAATAGACGTTTCTGTGCGTATATTAATGTGATGTTAATTCTACGAAAATATGTATCCAAGAGCTGATTTGGATAGCATAATTTAAAATAGCACGTTTAACTTGAAATTTTCTGAAAAACTTGTTTCAAAAAACTGATAATTTATCAGTTTCAACTCAATGGTTTTTATATTGCGTAGGTTTTGATTTCGGTTCTTTACTAAACGTTAGAAAGTCTCCTGCTCCTAGATATAGTATAGGAACCATAGATTTCTTAAAACAGCTTTTTTGGTTCATTGCTTCATTCTTGGGCAGTAGTGATTTTAAGAGAATTAGATAAGTTGAGGATAAGAGATATAAATGAACGTTATCGTGATTTTTCGCTTTCGCAGGATTAGAACTAAAGATGTATTTAATTTGATATTTTCGTGTTATAGTGCTTTAGAATTGTTTTTAGTATGTGTGTGTATCATTTATGTGTGTCACAAACATTATTTTCTCAAGATTTATACAACACGTATAAGGCTGAGTTGTAAATCTCTGTTGTGTGTATACTCTGAGAAAACAGTACATTTTTCAGGCTTCTGACGACCACCCTTACGTTTTAATTAGGGTGTTAAAACACTCGCAGTTAATGAAACCGCTACTAGTATTTTAATGATATTTACATGACATACAGAAAAAAAATTAAAATGATAACAAAGATGCACCATGCCAAAGTCTTTTCATCTGTGGGCAAGCTTATTTGTCATCTACAGATTGCAATTGCAAGCTCTACATCTACCGAACGTAGTTTGACGCAAACACAAACATCACGTGATCATTAGTGACGTTTGAATTCTCAGGTTTAACTGGTGAACAGGTGTTTACATGTGTTGAAAATGTTGTTAGAATTTAGGGTTACCTGGTGAACAGGTGTTTCTATGTGTACAAAATCTGATTAAAGATTAGGGTCACCAAATGTCAAAAGTAAAAAACTGGGTCTTTATTTTCTATAACGGCCCTGAAACAATTTAAATTATATAACACACTTTTTTACATTTTCTAAATAATATTATGTTTAGTGAATCGCGTATTAAACCTATAAATAAACAAATTTTAAGAGCTTATATAGTTAAAAGAATAAATGAATAAATAACAAAAAACTCATCTTACTGAAAAGAAAAATGTTACTTAGCTTTATTTTTTGCGATTGGGCAGTTCTTCAAACTACAGCTCCCCAATGACAGATTGAAAAACGTACCAGAAAGGGTGAGAACATTGTAAAGTGTGACATATCTTTGTCAGGTGATTCTCCAAGTAAAATTTAAAAGATCTTATAATGACAATCTTTTCATACCAAACTCATATTGAGGTACAGAGAAACTGGACAATTTAATACTTTTATTTTTTTCTGATCGGCACAAAGAAAAATAGGCTAAATATAGGTATGATCCCATTTTTACTAGTACGTCTGGCAGCCATATCAGTATTCGTAGTTCTGTAAGTATAGATATACTTGCAGACTTTGTGACTCGCCAATCACTGCAAAATTAACTGAAATAGTTTTACATATGTTTTTCTTAAAACATATTCATTATTTAAAGGTGGCCCCAAGCATATCAAAGATAAACGTTTAAAGGCAAACGATAAAATAATTTGAGGTGCAAAGGATACAATCTTAGTAATATCCAGCATTTGTTAGCTTTGCTCTTCAATGTCTTTATGTTATTAACATGTTGTGAAATTTCTTATAATAACTTAGTTTAACGTTATTTTTCAGTTACCTTGAGCATATCAGAAGACCAAGCCGACACATAACTCTTTATCTCAGGGAGGACATTCTCGATCTGTGGTTTGCGACCCCCCATAAAGGAGGCTCCAAAGGGGTCGCGAATTAGAACCTTAGTCAAATATAAAAAGAAACTCAATAACAGAAAAAAAAAGAAATGAAAACTCAACATAAACTCCATGAAGGAAACAAAATGCATAAACGCAGACACATAACATACGTATGATGGCTATGTAATCAAAAACAAACATTTGGAAACAAGAATAAAAAAAAACAATATAAACAGCAAAGTTACTTTTATTCAAAAACCGAGCACTAAAATCAAAAGTCATCTGAGGAAGGTTTATTCTGACAACTTCAACGACGAAAGCATCTACAAGTATAAATGCGATCGATGCGATAGTATTTACATATGCGAAACGGGACGCAACTTAAAAGCATTACGATCAAAGAACATAATATTTCCTCATCCCATATTTACGAACAAAGCATAACGAATCAACATCCAATTAACATTATTTATTTTCCTTAGTGCATATTGATGTATAGAAGACATAATAATAATAATAATAGAAATAAACGACCTTATAACAACAAAATGTTGTTTTTATTTAATTAGACACACAACGTTTCGCTTTACAGCTTCTTCAGGAGCGTTCACTAAAAAAAAAAAGCTTCTGAGTGTCTAATTAAATATAAACAACATTTTGTTGTTATAAGGTCGTTTATTTCTAGTATTATACCAATTAATAAATAATAAAAGAAGCATTAATTATTCGTGAACTAAAACCTAATTTAAATCAAAACACAGGTGTCACTCTATATGTTTTCTAAATTGAACAAAATTCTCACGCAGTATTTCACTGTTACCTAATGATGGCTAGACGAGTGACGAAACGTTGTAATAAAGTTAAATAAACAGTTCACTCAAAAGCTATATTTCTGGACTTTTATTTAAAGTGTGTAGTGGATTTCCTCTCACAACAACTGTTAAAAGCTTATCAAAGTTGTAAAAAAGTCTAACATTAGGTAGTAGAATAACATAAGTTTATTTATTGATAGTATTAAGTACAGTAAAGTTTAGCCCTAACAAAACTAAAGCAAAAAAAACAAACAAAAACGTACACAAGTTACAGTGTTAATTTATTTATCGAATATAGGCCGTAACTCAATAAAGGCTTAACTAATTTTAGACTAAGACAAGTGGACTTACAGATTTCTGTATCTGCTTTTGTATCATCCTAGAAATCCTGTATTTAAAGAAGTACTGTTGCAATAAAGATACTAATTTGATCGAACATGTTTTGCGGATTTCTGCTATTCTAATATGTACTACAAATACAATTTTTTTAGCTTGTACTAAGCCCTGCTGTGTTTAGTGATAGTCTGTTCCCAAGGGCTCTTAAAACGTTTTTCTATCATACTAAAATCATTGCGAAAACTTCACACATTTTTTGGCTAGCGTGGGAAAAGAAAGATGAACACTTTAGCTAGTTCCGAGTTTTCCACTTTAGCATCACATTTCAATGATACTGGGAGTCTCACAAGCTGTAAAATACTTGATAATGCCAATTAGGTGCTTAAGTAAGGCTACAACTGAACTTTAGCAGTCATTTGTAAGCATCATAGACTAATAGATTGAATGCAGTAACCATTTTTTCTCGGCCCACCCTATATACTAGTAGTATTATGAACTACCGTGCTTAGTGATAAAAGCCAGTTGTCCTTCGATAAAGCTCCTTTTGCCTGTGTTGCTCAGCAACAAAACTATGACGTAATATTGTTGTCTTAAAAGTTAAATATGCGTATAGACTTTTCTTTGTTAACTCACTTAAAATAATTTGTATGTGAAATACATTATCGGGACAGTGCTCATAATATTGTAATGTTCTATTGTTTGGCAGGTCGTTTTGAATTATTTGGTAAAAATAATGCGAGATCCAGTCCACGTAACGGTGACAATTTTCTTCTTCTTCAGTGTTTGTAACAGGCATGCTTACCTATAGGTGTAACTTAAAATGCAGAAAACTAAAACTCCAAAACTACTGTAAACCTATTACACTAATAATGTTTAAGAGAAATTTCCTTGATTGATAATATACCTGACTAGCTTACTGATTAGCTGACTGAATCACTAACCCTCAGTGTTGTAAATAATTTTATTTGATCAACAACTCAATTAAGCTTTCCTCGATCTCCAGTCTCGTATGAATACTGAACTTTCATGTTTATCAAATACACGAAGTTTCTAGATTCTGGGATTACTTTTATGAACTGTGTAGATCTATCATGATCACTAGCTCAATTGTATCTAACTTACGAAGTTAGGTAAACCTAGTGAAACGTCGTGTTTTTTTGAAAACTAAAAGGCTTTAAAAACATATTACTTGTTTTATCCGTAAACAAAACTTTGTGTATATTGTTACAACAGCGGAAGTCACGTGACGCTGGTAACACGTGATGACATTCTAGAAGGATCGGGAACCTCACGAACGTCCCAGCGTTTGCTAGACCCTCTATTTTAGTATATAAGCCGGCAGATAAATTGATAACAGGATAATCGAGTCAAGCCTTAAGTAAAGTGTGTAAATCATTGTGAATTATAGCGTGTGTTTATGTTAAAGTGACTGTGGAAATTCTGTGTATTGTAAAGTTGTATTGAGGAAGAATAAACTAGTTTTATTTAAGAAATGACTTGTATCGCTGAAGTTCATCGGGAAGAATTTTTACGGGAAATTAACAAACGACCGGAGACGTAACAATATAATACTTCGAAAGTTCACTAGGGCTAGCTTGAATTCCACTTTTTAGATCGTTTTACGTCTTGACTTAGACATTTCGAAGTTCTTAGCGAGTTTTATAAACATCTAAGTTAGAGGTTAGTGGCAACTGTTCGTGCGTTTTTATTAGGTTTCCGTGAAGTTTTTTAGTTTTATTATTATTCTTTTGGATAAAAGCTCTTTTTTTTTTCCATCTTTCTTTCTCCCAAACACATTGCCGTAAGTCTTAAGTCATGATGGCACTTAAAATTAAATTTTAGGTTTAAACTTTGTAATAGAATTTTTATTATAAATCTTATGCATATTGGTTCATCTTTTTCAGCGTTTAAACCTTAAACTGTTGTATGACATAATTAGAAAACTACGTTCTGGTACATGTGAAGTACCATGAATTTGTGAAATAGTCATAATGTAGGGAATAAACTTAAAAGTAAAAAAATAATAATTAGAATAAGGGTTTGATAGGACTTTCAAAAATTTATATAAAAGTCGTAAACTTTGTTGTGTTACTATTTTCTGCTGATTAAAATGTAATATATCTAAAAGTAGTTGTCATTTTGGGTGTATGTGTGGTGTTCATGTTGTGAGTCGCTCGGCATGGCCAAGTGGTTAGGGTACTCGACTAGCAATCTGCGGGTCGCGGGTTCGAATCCCCGTCACACCAAACATGCTTGCCCTTTCAGCCGTGGGGGCGTTGGTAAAAGAGTAACCCAAGAGTTGGCGTTGGGTGGTGATGACTAGCTGCCTTCCCTCTAGTCTTACACTGTTAAATTAGGGATGGCTAGCGCAGATAGCCTTCGTGTAGCTTTGCGCGAAATTCAAAAACAAAAAAAAATGTTGTGAGTCATTTAAAATTTAAGGTGTACTATTTTTTAGTGATATTTTTGAGAGTGCACTTGAAAATGTTTTTATTTTTTCAATGTGTGTTTGTGATCAGTGACGGATTAAGGTTTGGGCGACTGCCAGGAGCCATACAGAAATGAGAAAAATTATATATCAGATATTTATATATATATATTATGTTAACTCTCTCAATAGGGCTCGGTCCGAGGGACTGACCACGTGATCATTTTGTACTAGTATATAGTTTTATTACTATAACTTGTAATACAGTATGTGTATCTTAAAAAAAATTGGCAGACGGTTATTATACATTACAAGTCGTTTTTACGCAGAAACTCAGTTTTTAATGAAGGATTTTTTTACTAAAGATTTGTCCATGAATATATATAGTCTTTTTTTTTTAACTAATCCGAGTGGAAAGTAATATTTATGTTAAGAGTAATAATACTTCGTCTCGGAAGTCTCAAATTTCAATTGTATGATCTTGAAAACCTCCTAAGTAAAACTTCAAACATTTTTTATGAGTAAAACTTCATATTTTATCTGTTATTTCCTCTTCTTTAACTCTATATAGGGCTGATCAATTTGACCGACCTCGTAACCACCAAAAAAAAATCTAAATAAATCCAAATTACCCCTTTTTTATTTCTAGGATGACTTCAAATTGTAACATGAAACTACATTTGTTTATCCTTAAACTCGTAACAGTGTACATCTATTTATACTTAAATTTTATTGTTCTAGTGCCCTTTGAACCGTGTCTAACCACTATTGGGACCATTATAAGTAAAATCACTGGCGAACGCGCAGCTTATGTGCTCTCGAATTACATTATGCACAAGCTATTTGCGAGCTTACCTCGTGAAAAAATATATTATACTATTATTTATTTTACTTGTAACCTTAAATAACTTTAAAAGATGAAGATCAGAGAACGAGGTTTGACTAATTCGAAAATTTAGGTGCTGAACTGTGTATAGTTCAGTTCAGAAGCGTGTCAGGGTGCGTTAATCATCGCCATAATGATGGAGATGCAGAGAATACCATAATATCACTCAAGGATAAATTCAGAACTGAAGTATTTTTTGTTGTCGTCGACCAACTCGTCACTGAATTGAAATACCATCTTGATGCACATAAGGATGTTGCCACCAAAATGTATTCCTTTCCAAATTATCATCTCTTTCAAGTCAAGAAATCAGCCAAGCCGCAAAATGTCTTGTCTGTTCTTTTCAGAACGATGTTGAAAACGAATTGATCCAGTTTTGCACATTGGCAATTCCAGAGCTTCGACGTTCATTCATTCAACCTGAATCAACAGAAGCAGTGACGTTAAGAATGTTCCTCTTTCTCTATAGGCCACCTTATCCAAACATTTCCTACTGTTGAGCTAGTGCTGACGATATACTTGTCTATGATGGTGTCAAACTATAATGTTGAGATAGGGCTGAGGATATACTTGTCCATGATGGTATCAAACTACAGCAATCGTTTTCGAAATTGAAGCGAATAAAGTGAGCTCAAGTACAGAATAGAACAAACCCAACTAAACTGTCTATAATGAATATAGAATGTTACATACTTCGAAAACTAAACTTTTCGAAACTCACTGACGAGCTCAGTTATAATAAAGCTAGAAAAAGACAGTTCTAGCTTTATACAGGTACATGCAGGTTTTAATCAAGTTGTCTTAATGATCATTTGTGATTGAATAAAATGTGTTTGCGCACGTTTGTGGTTTGTCTATGTTGTTTCCAGTGTTACAAGGCTATGTATGTAATTAAAATGCTATCACATGTACATGTTTAACATTATGATTTTGATAGTGAAATTGACTCAGTTCGCCAGAGATCAATATATCTATGATGGGAAGGGGCCTTTTCTTCTCCTACCGCCCTGGGACCAAGTCTCCATTAATCCGTCACTGTTTGTTTTTCTTTTATGATGAAGGGGTGAGTTTGGGGAACAAAGCTCTCTGAAGGAAGGGCGGGGTCCGCGAATAGTGTTTACTAAACTCCAACCCGTTATTTTTTGACTGATCGAGCAAAGCTAGTAATAATAATTATAAATAAAGGTCGACGATGTCGTTCAGATAACGCTATTTTCATAACATTATATGAATATATTATTCTAGAATATTTCGAACAAATATAGAATATAAATATTTATTCATAAACTTGAAAGAATACTGGGAAGTTGTTTTAAAAAATGAAATCTTGCTATTTAGATTAAGCCTAATTGGTTGAGTTTTGATCCATGAGACTATTGGAAACAAAGCGAAAAGTAATTTTCTATCCTTAAGACACGCATATTCCTTTGATCACCAGGAAAACGAGGGGTATAACTTGTCCACTTGAACCAGACCCGGGATGAAGTTCCAGCGAGCAGAACATCTCCAGAATTGGACCTTTCTCACTTCCCCTAGAGTGAAAAAGACAATGGCGTAATATTCTTGTTACGTATCTGTTTGTTTGATAATTTCCCGTAAAAATTCTTTCCGAGAAACTTCAGTGATACAAGTCCTTTCGTAAATAAAACTAGTTTATTCTTTCTCAATACATTTTTGCAGTACACAGAATTTCCACAGTCACTTTAATTTAAACACACTATAATTCACAACGATTCTCACACTCTACTTATGGTCACAACCGCTTGCTGGACTCAATTATCTATATCTATTCTATCTCCAATTATTTGCCGGGCTTCTTTACTAAAATAGAGAGTGCCTGGAAAAGAGTAGAGTTGCCAGGAAAAGTTATGATCCTTCTAGAAAAGACAGCAAGGTGATCTGAGTGTCTCC
>NW_013671174.1:24275-25416 GCF_000517525.1 Limulus polyphemus
CACTTTAATTTAAACACACTATAATTCACAACGATTCTCACACTCTACTTATGGTCACAACCGCTTGCTGGACTCAATTATCTATATCTATTCTATCTCCAATTATTTGCCGGGCTTCTTTACTAAAATAGAGAGTGCCTGGAAAAGAGTAGAGTTGCCAGGAAAAGTTATGATCCTTCTAGAAAATCATGACGTGTTACCAGCGTCACGTGACTTCCGCTATCGTAACATTATGTATCCCGGAAGTTAACCTGCAGGATATGAAAACCATTGAAGAATGTTTGGCTTATTTCAGAAAGGGTCCCTCACAATATAGTAGATACACGTTGGTGTATAGAATATATAACTTTGGTTTAAATTATGATTTTTAATTGAAATAGTATAACGTAGTCAGTATTTTATCTTATTCTGTGCACAGTTTTTATACTCATTTGTGGTTTTAAATTTGACATGTAATGAATTACACGTGAAAGTACTACTTAACAGTTGTTAAAAAAGCTCTGTATTTACGATCTGCACTACGATCTCTCTAACCTCTGGCAACCAAAAGCGCCATTTCAGATTTCAAAAAGGGTAGCAACGTTTATTAGTGGCACAGAGATTTTTTTGACCTTCTTGGGTTTTTAAAGGTTAAAATTTAAAAAAAAAATCATTTTGTTGTGCGAACACTTCGTCTGATTATGTACCATGTTATTTAATAATCATTCAAATAGTACACATTATATATATTTATATATATTAAACACGGGGTGGGGAACTACTTAAATAGTGAACATGCTGTCAACAGCCCTTAATGTCGGTATTTAAATAAATGCTATTATGTGCGAAAGGAATAATTATTGTTGAATCGCAACTGAGGCTAGTTACAATTGTTAATGTGGCAATAAATTATAAAGCTTGTTAATTTCTGGTAATTAATATTTCAGTTGTATAGAAGTATTGAGTTATACAGACACAAAAAAGCAGCTACAGCAATGGTGATAAAATACTGTTGCGTCAGCGAGTCACATGATTGGTGTGACGCCACGTTTCTAGAACTATCCAGTATCTTGGCGAATGCTCTAGTATTTACTAGATGGAAGGTAGACTGGTATATAAAGGAGGGTGACAACGTGACGGGAGATTAATGTAATGTGTGTGT
>NW_013671174.1:26153-37828 GCF_000517525.1 Limulus polyphemus
TACGAAGATACTAAGAAGTGGTTAAAAACTGTGAAGACAAAATAATTATGTATCACCGTTAGAGCCAATCGACCTTCATTAGGAGAAGCTTTTTTTCTACTGGTAAATCAGTAACTTTTAAGTTGCCAACAGTTTTTCACATCATATATATATTCTTTTGAAATTTAAGTGTGTCTTTTAGTCATGTAAGAAATACTAGCAAACATCTACTTTGAATATTTACACAGGCTTAATAGATTTTTGTAATATTTATTAATTAATCTGATCAGACATTGCACATTACAAATATCTAGCATGTGAGGAATGTTGACTTTTTTGTTGTCTACAAAGACTGCTGTAATACCAGTACACTCATAATAACAAGAAACCATTTCATTCAGTATTAAGTAACTGTTTCAGAAGAATGGTTAATGCTTGGTGATACAGAATACAGCAAAGAATTATATACATACCCACTTTCAAGTGCTATAGAAATTTCCCAGATTGCCATGTTAAATGCATAAGGATCGTGTACACAGAACTAATGATCATGAGGATATTCTAATTGTGGGGGGACTTCTTGTAAATCTGTAAAATATAACTTGAATATTAAATAATTTAGATCTGTAACTAGAGTTGTGTTGGCAAGAACAAGGTTTGAAGTGGTAACTTCAGCCAAGTTATTGGAGTAGCAAAAGTGAGTAGTAGATTCTATAGTAACTGTGCAAGGAACATGGCCCTCAGTGGCATCTGCGCTGCACAGTGAAATACTGAAAAACTCAGCAGATGGCACCACACTGGTGATTGTCAGGGATCTGGAGTAGCAAAAGTGAGTAGTAGATTCTATAGTAACTGTGCAAGGAACATGGCCCTCAGTGGCATCTGCGCTGCACAGTGAAATACTGAAAAACTCAGCAGATGGCACCACACTGGTAAGTATTGTAATGTTGACTTGGCACAAGCTGGAAGGCTGCCAGCTGATTGTCAGGGATCTCATTGAGCTATTTGCTGTAGCTGTGATGATGATGAGGAATGGAAAACATCCATTTCAGTTTTAAAAGAAAAACAGAAACGATGCTTGCTACACATTCAGGGAGTTTGGTGATTTTTTGGCATAGATAACATTTCCATCATCCATATCATCCCGACCATTCATCAGTTAGGAAACAGAAGAAAACTGACTGTATGTACACTTCAGTCCACTAGATTAAATGGGAATTGCCATGACATGCTTAGCCACAGATCTGGGAGAAAATAGCTTACCATCTGTTCCTGTAGGTGTTATGACATTTTCAACATATAGAATACCAGTAAATACAGACTTTGTCCTTACAAATAGTAATCTGTTTGCAGTGAATGAAGAAGTTGAAATTTGTATCACTGTTGTTTCACCAGTAAGCCTACAGGCATTTTCAGTTTGGATGTGGTGTAAAAGTTATCTGATAAAACAGCCTATAATACAGGTAAACTACAGCTTTATGATGAAACTATAAAATATTCACCAAAGTATGCATAGGAACAATGAATTATACAAATCAATATGGATGGTGATGGTACAATTCTGTCTAATACAGAATTCTCAAATGCAATCTTAGGCAGTACTATCAGCTGGTATGGAAGTAGAAGCTATTTATGAAACACAATTGCAGCATGTTATTGGTGAAGGCTAACTTTCACTGGATGCCATTGGTGTACACAAAAGAAAAACTACTTCCAGTAGTAGTATTTGTCAAGCACTTCCACCACTAATTGTTTGGAAGAAAATGTGAGTGTGAAAGTATATCATTGGAGTGCTTTGTGTAGTTTAAAGAACCAGAAGGTTTAACTACATGATAGATAAGAACATTGGAAAAGTACTATTTCACTGTATTACACAAGTTGGGCCAGTAGTATGGAAATGCAAATAGACTTTCTCATGCAGCTTTTTCATTTGTAAGATATCCTGCCTCAGGATATTGTGTAAGCTGCTATTGCAATAGTAATGTCAGATCACTTGAATTGTGAGAATTCTGTTGATAGATAATAGAGTTTCAGGAGGAGCAGCTGAAGGATCCAAATCTAGCTTGAGCACTGCTTGTTCAAGAGCAGGCTAAAGCACAATCTTCCTAAATGTAAGTGAATATGGCATGGAAGTTTGCAACCTGTGTTAATTGCATGAATAATTTAGAGTCATGGGAATGCTTTACCATAATTATGACCTGTTCAATCATGGAAATAACCTGTGGTCCCAAGGTGTCTATGACACATATTCTGTGAACATTACATGATACAAGAAATGGAGGACTCCAAGAAGTACTACACACTACTGGCCAACCTGCCAAAATTGTTTTTCTGACTGCATTCTTGTATCTTGTCTATGTTACTAAGAGGACAATCATTAAACAAGATATCACCAGGATCCTCAGGGAAATTAAAATTACTGATCAATATGTATCTCTTGTTATTGATTATTTTACAAGATTGGTACTGATGAGTTATCAGAAGAGTTGAATCTTATTTTGGAGCACAGGAGGAAATTCATATAGAGCAATGAGTAAACTTTAGCAGTCAGCAGTATGCTGAGTTTTTTAAAGCACTGGGTATGAGAAATGCTCTTTTATCACCCTTTCATCCTCTGTCTTAATTGTGTGACTTAATGAACCACTCAAGCTGTAACACGTATGCTTTCCAAATTTGTGATCTTGGACCAAACTACGTTTACAAATGGAATTACCACTGGACACATGTAATGATATATTGTGCAACAGAGCAGCAGAACACTGGCTGTTCTCTGAACTTACTAATGCTTGAAAGAGATGGCTGTAGATATTTTTGTGCATATGCAAGAGTTTCCTGAGTGACTAAGATCCATGTTGGTTGATGTGCATGAACATGCAATTAAAAAAAAACTTGATGATTATTAAACCTATTGTTTATTTTCAGAAGTTAAGAAAGACAACTAAATAACATAAAGAATATGTGACAAGACGATGACAGAAAGTCATTTTGAGAGAGGAAACTGGGTTTAGCTTTAAACATGGTGGTATGTGAGCCTTTCAGATCCATACTGACTGATAATAAAAATGTTGTTTTTGTCTGTTGTGAGATAAATGCCATGATATTTTTCATACCAATAGAGAGCATCCTTTTAATTTTTTTCCATACCCAATGTGAGTATTAGGAGCATGTGGGCACTGTTAATTTTGTGCCGTTAAGGGTGCATTATTCATAATGTCATCACATTAGTTAGTCCTTTTATTGATTAGTTGCTTGGTAAAGATAAATTGATTGAAAAAAGTTAAGAAGTAACCATCTTCAATACAGCAGTAAAACTGCACTGTCAGAAGTCATTGAGTGGAATCCAATATTTTTAGGTACAGGTTTCCAAAAGTATTAAAGACAAGAGTAAAAACATAGTTGTTTTGAAAGTTTTTATTAAAGATTTTACCTTATAAATATATCTTTATTTTTTCTTGTTATGTATGAGAGAAAACAATAGAGTATGATCTTTATCATGAACCACCTTTACTATTGACTGCTAAAGCTGTACACATATAAGAAAAAAAGCACACATGTTACACTTACAAGGAAAAAGAAGTGCTCAAAATGGCCCGTTTGTATTTTTTGATAAATTGTAATTCTTCTTCTTCTTCATATTATTATTCTCTTGCTAGCCTACAACAAAAATGGCTTGGTATATTGCACCCAAACATTTTGTAGAATACTAAATAAAGTACTGGAAAGGTTCTAGGGATATTGGCAAATTCATTTGTTTCTTCTATATCTATGGCCAGGTGGTTAGAGCACTTGACTCGCAATCTGAGGGTTGCTGGTTTGAATCTCCCTCCCACCAAACATGCTCGCCCTTTCAGCTGTGGGGGCATTATAATGTGACAATCAATCCCACTATTCATTGGTAAAAGAGTAGACCAAGAGTTGGTGGTGGGTGGTGATGACTATCTGCCTTCCCTCTAGTCTTACACTGCTAAATTAAGGATGGCTAGTGCAGATAGCCCTCTTGTAGCTTTGTACGAAATTCAAAACAAACAAACACTCTATATCTATATAAATATAATAGTACTGTGTTTTGTCTGTTGTATGTCCATGTAACTATTTTGCAGGATGTGGATGTATCTTTATCAAAATTGGTATGGAAGTTCATTAGGTCCATGCAGGGGGAATATACAATAGATGGATCTTCCCCAAATTTGGTATGAAGGGTCTATGGGGAGATACATACAAATTTGCAGGGTCACATTTTGTGTTTTGTAGTGTTATGGGCATTTTTACATTTTTTATAATTATATATAAGGGAAGCAACTTTTCATGTCCTAAGATAACCTTTCATTAATCATGAATTTACATAACTTCCATCCAGGAAACAGGTACTCCTGCTTGTTTTACATAAGTTAAAAAAAACATAATTCCAGTGTAAATGATGATGTTATTACCCCTTGAAGTTAGCTTTTATACAAATATCTGGTGTTCCTTTAAAAAGCTTAAATACAGGGTGAAACAGGAATTACCAGTCAATAATAAATGAACATTAGATGAGCCAACCCCTATATTATGTACCAGTGAAGAAGTAAAAAAAAAATCAATACACATAATATTAAATTTTATTACACACATTTATAGAATAATTCTTTAAAAGACACAAAGGTTTAGTTAAAGTGATGTTTTATTTGAAAAGGCTGCTTTTCTACTGGTAAAATTTTATATGCACTTAAGGGGGGTTGTGTCTTAGTCTAGGCATACTGTTTACCCATTGCTATGCCTTACATATAGAGAATTTAGTTATACAGAAACTATAAATGCTCACTATATTCTCAAATAAATCTCAGTGACAATCTCCAGCTGCAGCTTAACATTTTACATCATGAACTAATGCAATCAGATAGTCAGTCGCTACAGTAAATCACCATGAACCGTATCAGTTAACTACTAGCTATGTTTATTATCATTACAACATATAAAGTTAGCTACCATATCAAGTAATCCTTTGCCCATAGTTGAGCATAAAAAAAAGCCAGCAAACAAGATAAATAAAAAGATTAGAAATTCAGAAACCTACAAATAGGGATCATAAAAAAATTAAGGAAACAAGACTGGAGATAGTGTAGACATTATTCACTCAAACTACAAATCCCTATTTTGACTCCACCAAATGTAATTCTAGGTAATAGCATGGAGCCAAAATAGGGATTTGTAGTTTGAGTAAATAATGTTTACAGTATCTCCAGCCTTTTTTCCTTACTTTTTTTTACAACTCCTATTTGAGGTTTTTAAATTCCCAATTTGTTATTTATCTTTGTTACTCTACTTCTCCTTTGTGTTGCCTGTTACATGTAGAGAAATTATTGGAAGGATGAAAAGAGCAGTTGACAGATTGTAAAGTTGCGAGAGAGAGAGAGAGTAGGCTAGTCAGTAGCACTGGGACAGTATAACCAGGTATCACCCCACTGGCCCAGGCATCACCAGCTCACTGGGATTTTGCCCAGTGTCCCGGGGACCCAATCCACCCGTGATGTCATATGCATTTCGAGACAGATTATGTGTATGAGTCTGTTTTACATCTGTGTTCCTTATTTTAACCTGTCTGGATCCCATATTCAGTGCTAGCTCTCACAGTCTTTGGACACTGATGCTATATTTTTACAGACAAGAGCATCACCAACCACAATAACTAGATAGTGTACATACAGAAATTTTGTTTTTAGACAAAAGAACCAAGTAACCTGTGAACTTAGAATGGCCCTATCATGAAAGTTGTTGAATGTAGTAACAAGGGATAAACCTTATGCCAAAACAAATTTTTACTTGAGTTTCATTTTCCAAGTGTAAGCCATTTTGATTTATGACATTATAAATATAACCATATAGTATAGTAAGAACTAGAATATAATTACTTTGATGGTGTATGAACATTATTTGTTGAAATCCCTTTTTTTGTAATTGCTTTGATCATAAGAAACCAAATAACATGGTAGCTATAACTTTTGTGAATTATGTTAATGTTTGTCATGAAAAAGTACAGTGTTGATAAAAATCCTGGAAAATTGTTATGAAATGCCTGGTAATGTTATATGTTTATACATCAAATACACAACTTTGAGCCTAATGTTCACAAAAAAGAGAAACTTTTCTTAAAATAATCCCACCACCATTGGCTCAGCAGTAAATCAGGAGGTTTATGATGTTAAAAATTGAGTTTCAATATCCCTGGTGAGTGGATCACACATATAGCCCATTTTGTAGCTTTGATCTTAACAGTAACCTAACTTAAAATAATTCTATGGATTTATCAAATGAATTAAAACTAATATGAAAAAAAATTGTAGGGGTTAGATTATTTCTTATGTTCAAAGGACATCACTTGAACTTGTTTAACCCTTGTACTTTATAAGATTCTGTTTGGGTTGAAAATACCAATTAACACACTCATGTCCACACACAAAGGTTTACTGGTTGATCACTATGTTTATATTGATAACATTTTACTTGTATTTTGAGGTAAGTTTATATGTATAAAGATATTACTTTTATATCATGATTTTAGTGTGATTATTGCATTTGTACAATGTATCTATACAGTGACTGGAATTTATAAAGATGAATTGAGGTTGGGACTCACTTTGAAACTACAACAGTTGAAACTTAATTAATAAATTTAGAAACCAAAATTTGATTTATACTTCATTTTAGTTTAATTTTTAATATCAGTAATCTTTTAATGTTGTCTTCAGTTACTTATCTATTCCTCTGCTATCGAGTAATTCATTTCAAAATAAATGACTGTTCTGTGTACAGTTTGAATGAAATTCAGCAGTGTTCTATTCAAAAGTAACTGTATAAGACTGATTA
The DNA here is from genome assembly GCF_000517525.1 of Limulus polyphemus. Lineage (NCBI taxonomy): Eukaryota > Metazoa > Arthropoda > Merostomata > Xiphosura > Limulidae > Limulus > Limulus polyphemus. Next base: position 32,976 of record NW_013671174.1, read on the forward strand.
ATGTTTAAAATAACCATTCCTTTAGATGGTACACTTTGCTTTGATTAGGTTTCGTTTATGGTAACACTGGTTTATTTCATTATATACCTTTTATTTTGATTTTCTCACCTGTTGGTATAATGCTTTATAAGTCGAAATTAATTTTCAGTTAACTCTGTTGAGTTTAGTTATTTTTTCTTATCTTTTGAATTCAGGTTTGTCTTGCTGAAACACTTTTTATCCAATTTTTTGTTTCATTTTATTACCTATATTATTGTTGGTTGCTAAGGGCATTTCCCCATTTTATGTGGCTTGTAAGCTGGAATTGGCAAAGAAATTAGTTAAGTTGTTCATACTGTTAATCTGAAGAATCATAGTTTGCATCTTGTTGCCACACCTTTGGGTCACTTATAAGAGTGACTGTCCAATCCCACTGTTTGGTCAAGCAAAATTATTCAAATAGTTGGCAGTGGGTGCTGTTAACTAGCTGCCATCTTTCTAGTCTGTTAGTTCAAAATTAGAGATGACTATGCATAGACAGTCCTATTGTTGTAGCTTTGTGCAAAAAATCTTAAGAAATAACAAAGACATGTATGTTTTCTTTGTCCTAATTTTATCTCTGTTAAATATCTTGTTTACATTATTATTAATTTTTATTTCAGAGACTTTGTTTAGTACATTGATGTTAGATAAAATATATTGTTATTATGTATGGTATTTGCTGTATTTGTAGGATTTCTGCTTTTAAATGTATATTTATTCCCACACTGTCTTCAATTAATTTAAATAGTAGAATTAATATTTCAAGTTTGATAGTGCTGGATAGCATATTATGGTTAATATATGTGTGTGTTTGAAAGATTAACAAGTATCGTGCATTACATTGCATTGTAAGGTGTTTGTTTTTATAACATGATATTGTTGCGTCAGCGAGATCACGTGACTAGTATCACGCCACCCGTTTTCTAGAAATATCCTGTTCCTTCAAGAATGCCCTAGCATTTACTAGATATGTTTTAGTCTTGTATATATACAAGACGGTCACAACGTGACGGGACAACAGAAGTAGTGAGTAATTGAACTGCAGTCAGAGTGTGTGTAATTGAACTCGAGCACGTGAGACGTTCCTTGAGAATTATAGCTCGACTGTTGAAATTAAGTGTATCGTAAAGTTTAGTCGGAAAGAATTTACGGAAAATTAACCAAGGAACGGAGACGTAACAATATGTATTGTTGTATGTGAACCTATGAAAATAGTATTACTTGACGTAAATATGACGACTCGTATGCATTGTGTACGTCGCAAGCAACCAGTATCGTGGTTATCTGGTCTAACTGAAAACTGATATTTTAAATTAAGTTTTGCCTTAAAAATTAAAATGTGGTTAGATGTCAAGGGAAGGAGTCTTGTGATAGGGAGCTACTACTAAGTACTAAAATCTTCTACTGTTTGTTTCAGTTATAGAAACAATATTTTGTCGAGTTCTAGTTCAGAACCAGGAGCCTCTACAGCAGGAGCTACTAGTCTGATAGTATCGTTGGTAAACGCTGTTTTGTGCGATGTTTGCATTGTTGGCCACCATTACTTCTTTGCGAGGCTATTTTGTCCTTGCCTGTGATTGGTTAGCTTCAGAGAAGGGCTTACGGTTTTGATTGAAAGAGTTCAGAATAATTAATACTGTGATTTTTATTGTATTTTGCTGTCCATGTAGTGTAGTCAAACTTTGAGTCCATTTCGACTTTATTTCATTTGTTTCAAATGCATTTCCTTACCTTTTGAGTAGCCGTTTTTATTTTTAGTTTCAATTTCATTTAAAAAATAGTAAATCGGCCACTGTTTTTTATTTGTAGAGTATAAACGTTATTAATATTTTTCTATCTTGCACTGAGGGACTGAGCCTCATTTCTTTCAGACCGATCCCAACATTTTAAATCGCACTTGATCTTTTCACCAGCTAAATCCACGAATTTTCTGTTTACAGCGTTGATCAGATAGCTGTTTTCTATCCCGAGTCTCGCAATACCTCATTTTAAAATCTCTCCCAGTTTAGTAATGATTCATAGTAATAATAATATTAAAATAAATAATAAAACAATTTAAAATGCATCCAGTAACTTGTATGTTATGTTATTTTTACAATAGTTTGATATAATTCGGACCACCTATTGATGACCACTGCTATGAATAGTCGAAGTTTGATTTTTAACATCCATATAATATTTACTATTTCTGAAATACTTATGTATAGAACTTTTTATACATTCAAACAATGAATATTTGTACCGAATTAATTCATAGCAAAAATTGCCTCAGAATAGATAGGAAAAGTATAATTTAAGCAAAAACAAGATCTTTAATACTGGCATTTGATTTTTTTATGAGTGTTTTCCTTCAGTAGGTTGGCTATTATCTGAATTTTTGTGTCACAATTTAAACATTTTTTGTTGTTGTTGACTGCTAGAATGAATCACTTCAGAACGAAGTATAATTGCAGTACATGGGCCAATATACAGAACTACACAAGTTAACGGAATGGATAAATAGGGTGGAACGTATGATCTAGTGTTCCTGGTCATGCAGCAGTTTTTTTCTCTATCTCTTCATCTTGACATGGCATCAGACTGCTTATATATATGACGTGTTGCAAACGCAACTTTTATATGAGTATACGGATCTCATTCAACCGTATTATTTCAAGTATAATAAGTCATAAAATTCGTAGACATGCCATATACATGTAGATGTTGGATACTTATGATTTAGTGGGTGATTCACAGAATATAGTGCATTGGAAAGAAATTATATATCTATGTGTGGCTCACAGAGCAACCTTAATATTGAAAGTACTGAATCGCTGAATATTTTGTCGGATTTCTTAAGTTTTTTTAATTATTTATTGCTGTTCGCGTGAATAATATAATTTTGGATTGATTAAAGTCTACAGTAGGCATTATTGAATTGACGAGACAAAAATGATCTTGCCTTATGTGCAAAAGCGTCGCATAACTGTTTCTTGAAGTAAGGCGATGTTACGACAGCGGAAAGGGGCGTGACGCTGGGAGCATGCGCCCTGGGGTTTCTCGAATTATCGAGGAACCCCGCGAATGTCCGTGTGTTTGCTAGACGCGCTCTTTTTTAGTATATAAGCCTGGCAAAGAAAGCCAGCAAGATAGATAGGTAGATAATTAAAGAAGCGAACAGTAGTGACGATAATATAAAGTGTGTGTTTAGTTATCGAGATTGTAAACTATTTGTGGAATTACTGTGCATTAAAAGTTTGTATCGAGGAAGAATAAACTGGTTTAATCAAGAAAGGACTTGTATGGCTGAAGTTCCTCGGAAAGAATTTTACCGAAAATTATCAAACAAGCAGATATGTAACAAATTGGTGTCAGAGAATGGGACTGAAAGAAAAAAAAGAGAGAGAAAGATGGAAACGAGAAGTGGCAAATCAAACTACGACTTAGCATATTTGATGGCAGCAATACAAGAACAGCAGAAGAAACATGAAGAGAGATTACAACAGTTGTTGAAGGAAAAAGAAAAGAAACAAGAAGAATGAGAAAATAAACAAGAAAAGAGACTACAGCAGTGGTTGGAGAAGAAAAAAAATGAACAAGAATAGAGACTACAGCAGTGGCAAGAAAACCAACACCAGTGGCAACTGGAAAAAGAAAGGAAACAAGAAGTATAAATGGAAAAGATTAGTAAATGTCAAAGTGAATTAAATACACTAAAGAACGATTTATTATATTTTACACAGGGAGGATATATTAGCCATGGACCTAATGAGCCCCCGACAACAGGAAGCCCCTTTCAGACCCTGCAGCTAAACCCTAATGCACACATCTTCAGTCCTGCCAGAAGTCATATTTCAGACATGAGTGTCAGCAATAGGGGTGATCTAGTACGAATGAAGCCACAGAAATTCAATAGGAAGGCACCATGGGAAGCAAATAAAGCACAATTTGAGCTCCTGGCAGAAATGAATGGGTGGACGGAGGAGCAGAAAGCAGTGTACCTGGCAACGAGCCTGAAGGGACAACCACCGGAAATACTTGGACAGTTGTCAGCAGATGACAGGCACAACTATAGAGCACTGGTAGGTGCTCTAGAGCTCAGGTATGGAACTCAAAATCAGTCTGAAGTCTACAGGGCTAGGTTTAGAACTAGAGTCCATGCTAAAGGGGAGAGCCTGCAAGAGCTGGCACAGGATTTGAAAAGTATGGCACACAAGGCCTACCCAACTGCATCACCCGATCTCCTCAAGTTGTTGCTGCGGGATCAGTTCGTAGATGCCTTGGACAGTCCACAACTTAAGATACAAGTGAAGCAAGCACACCCCTCTACCATGTAGGATGCAATGGCCAGAGCTCTCGAATTTGAATCCTACGTTAAGTCCAGCACAGAGGTACCGAGGTTGGTACAGTCATCTGGATTTAAGGCCAGAAAAGGTCAGCTTTCAGAGAGGTTTGAGGGACTTTGCTGGCACTGTAACAAACCTGGGTACAAGAGAGCTCAATGCCGGCAACTTCAACACAAGGGAGATGCCACAGCAGGATAGGCTAGTATCCAGAAAGGTTGTTGGAACTGTGGGGAGCAAGGACATATGAGGAGCCAGTGTAAGAAAAATGAAAAATACTACCAATAAGTCAGCTTCGGGAAACCAGTAGTGGTTGGTGTTGAGGGACGCCCACCAACCACCATTGTGAAAGTCCCAACAGCTAAGTGTAAAATGGCAAGCACACATAGTGTCTATATGACAGGAAAGCTGGATGGCCAAAAGTGCAACTTTGTCATACATTCTGCATCTTAGCAAACCCTTGTCAGGATCAAGGTGCTAGATCACAAAGGAGTACCAGAAGCCATACAG
>NW_013671174.1:38745-39726 GCF_000517525.1 Limulus polyphemus
TGGCAGAGATTTTACTGGATAGGTATGAGGCAAGATGTGAAATAATGGTGCAGAACATGCAGTACATGTTGTGCTAAAAGGGTACCCAAGTATAAGGGACATGCTCCAATGAAGTTATATCAAGTTGGTGCCGACAGACTGAGCTGAAGACCCTGCAAAAATGACTGTAGACATTGCTGCAAAAGAGAGGTTAAACTAACCAGGTGCCATCAAACTGAAGTCAAAGTGACTGAAGAAATTGATGATGTTGAAGTGGAACCAAGTATGAAATATTAAAGCAGAACAGGAGAAAGACCAAGATTTGAAGCCAATAATTGAATTTCTACAAGCAAGTGTCTTGAATCCTTCTTGGAAGAAGGTGTCTAGCTTTAGCCGTGTGACAAAGAACTATTGGGCACAATGGGACCAGTTGAAGCTTGAAGATGGGAAACTGCAGGTGGGAGAGTGATGATTTGGCAAATAGTTATACCAGGAAAGTTCTGGGAAATTGTGCTGCGTCAATCCCATGATAGTTTAACAGGAGGACATCTTGGAGTTAAGAAGACATTGAGTCACCTATGGCAGAGATTTTACTGGATAGGTATGAGGCACGATGTGAAATAATGGTGCAGAACATGCTGTACATGTTGTGCTAAAAGGGTACCCAAGTATAAGGGACATGCTCCAATGAAGTTATATCAAGTTGGTACACCAGTGGAAAGAGTAGCCGTTGACATTGCTGGTCCATTGCACCGAATTCGTGCTGGAAACAGGTACATTTGTGTGGTGCTGGATTATTTCACCAAGTGGCCTGAGGCAATACCAAATCAAGAAGCTACAACTGAAGCTTCGGCTATTAGTGATTTTTTCTTCAAGTTTGGTATACCATATGAACTGCATTCTGATCAAGGCCGTATCTTTGAATCAGCTGTGTTCCATGAATTCTGCAAGTTGTTTGGCATACGAAAGACCAGGACAAAGCCATTTCACCACAGTCTGATG
>NW_013671174.1:40082-63008 GCF_000517525.1 Limulus polyphemus
AGGACGCCCACCTTACGAAGAGTTGCCTGAAAATGTGTTCGTGAAAGTGTTATCTGAAAGGATGGATGATATTCACCATCAACTGCATTCAAACTTGAAAACGTCTGCTGATTCCATGAAGCTATGTTATGATAAGAAGTCTACTTAAGTCAGCTTTGTACCAGGAGACAAGGTGTGGTTGTATAATCCCAGGAAGACCAAAGGGAAGTCTCCTAAGTTGTCTTCTCCATGGGAAGGCCCATATGACATAGTGAATCGTCTCTCAGACGTGACTTTCCGAATGAAATGTAGTTGGCGAGGTAAGCCAAAGGTGGTGCATGCCGACAGGCTTTAGCATTAGCACGGTCCAGGTCATTTTAGCTGGAACGAAATAAACAACAGAACAAATGACACTGCTGAAGACGTGTCAACTGAAAAAGCCACTGTCAAAGAAGAAACTCTACCCAGTTTTGAGAAGGAAAACAGTGAAGCCATTAATGAATTACTACCACTGATGTGACTGCTACAGATAATGGGACATTTCCTGATGGAGCAGATGAATCCCACTTAAAGCAGAAGCCAATGAGATGGAGACCAGTATGAAAGAAGATACATCCTGTAAAATTAAGAGTCTTTGTTGTATTTTAATTTTGTGTTTGTAAATTCTGTACATTTAATTAAGTTATTGTTAATTATCTATTAGTTTAATGTAAGTGGCTATTGTTTGGGACGGACAATACTAAGGAAGGGGCAGTGTTACGACAGTGGAAGTCGTATGACGCTGGGAACATGCGCGCTGGGGTTTCTCGAATTATCGAGGAACCCCGCGAATGTCCAAGTGTTTGCTAGACACCCTCTTTTTTAGTATATAAGCCTGGCAAAGAACGCCAGTGAAATAGATAGATAGATAATTAAAGAAGCGAACAGTAGTGACGGTAATATAAAGTTTGTGTTTTGTTATCGAGATTGCAAACTATTGACTGTGGAATTACTGTGTATTAAAAGTTTGTATCGAGGAAGAATAAACTGGTTTAATCAAGAAAGGACCTGTATGGCTGATGTTCCCCGGAAAGAATTTTACCAAAAATTATCAAACAAGCAGATAAGTAACAGTGACATTACTACTTCACAGTTAAATTTTGTGTATTAGCAGTTCTCTAGATTAAATAAAAAGTGTTATATATAATCAATGAAAATAAATGTTGAAAATCCATGATAAATATAGATTTTTTTTTCTTTTAGAAATGTGAAGGTTTGTTGCCCCCAGAATTCAAGAAATTCAGCGTGGACCCTCAAATCACATCTTTTGAAGTTTTGCAAAGTCTTCTCGCAAGGGCTTTTGACATTAAAGGGTAAGTAGCACTACCTGTTATTTTTATTGGAAACTATCTATTTCTATTTGACAGTTGCAAGATTACTTTAATTGTTATACATAAATGAATGCAACCAGTGTAAGTTTTTAGATAACTTGGCAACTCTTCTTAGAATCATTTCTTTCTATGCTGCTACTTCTGTTTTAAAAGTTACATCATTGGTTTAAGCATGAAAAGGAACAATTTCTTCCTAATAATTGTAATGTCTCATACAGTAAGTGAAGTAATTTTCTAGCACTACAAACAACACTAACTTTTGTAGCAGTAGCACACATGCACTGTAAAGTTAAAAACCAAATGAATGCTCTAACCTTCAAGAGTATCACTTCTTGACATTTAATTCAAGTTTCAAATGTAACCTTTTTAATATCCATTGAAAGAAACTGTCATTTTCTAAATTTTTTCTTCCTTTTGATTTTTGTAAAACAGATATTGGTAGTTTTCATACTATTCGTTTTAAATCATGATTTTGGATTTTAAGGTTTCTAAAATGATGCATTGTTTAATTAGACAACAAATGTATTGTATTTATGTAAAAATATCTTGAGGTATACATATATATATATATATATTCAAAATGAGATCCAATGTCAATGTCATGTAAACCGGATTTCAATATGACATCAACATCCGAGCCTATATATTTCACTCATTAAATGTAACCCTTTATTTTCCTGAAGAAGAATAGTGAACTATTCGAAAGCACTCGAGTTTTGGGTTTCATTTTGAAAATATTACAACTTTTGTAGGTGATCCTGTATGCTAACTGCTTAACCTGGATATATATGTATATATATATAATGTTGAGATGACTTATTTCGCAGTTCCATTTCCATTTAATAACTAGAATTGTCTTTGAATTATGTGTCTAAACTTAGCAAAAAATCTGTTTACCTTATCATTTTTAAAATTAAAAATAAAATGTGCACTTCTCATTATTAACCATAATTTGTATTTTTTTGTACCAAGAGAGTTTACCATAAGCTACTTGGCTCGAGGTGATGATGGATGTGAGACGTACTTAGCTTTATTGTCAGACTGGGATCTAGATGCAGCTTTCCTGGGCTCGTCTGAGCCTTATCTTCAATTGAAAGTAGACCTAAAGCCATTTGAAGAAGGTGAGTGCTTTTATTTTCTTTTATAGAATAACTATTAGTAAGGTAATAAATAAGCATGAAAAAACATTTATTTAATCATTATTTCTATCAGCTTTCATAATTTTCTAAATTAGAATATCAGCTTTTATTTATAAGATTTGAATTGCTAATCTTTTTATCTAAGTATATGAAAGTTTGGTATCAGTTATTTTATGAGTATTAAAATGACCCTTTGAAAGTTTTTTAATTCTGTTATAATTCTTACTTATTTGGATTAGAATATAGATCCTGTTTTTTGGATTATCAGACCTGACAAAAGGAGGTTTCCTGTTTAATTTACTTAACAAGTAATATTTTTCACACACACACACACAAACATATGTGCATTTATAGCAGTTAAGAACTTAAACACACGAGTTGTGTTTAGGTATTAATCTACCTTAAGATTTCCAATGATAAAACTCAGGATAATGTACTTCCTTGAACATTAACTTGACCTGTGACCACATAATCAGCACTGAATGTTTACATCATCATTAATTTGGGATAAACTAGGCATAGTTAAAACATTTCATGTTGATTTTTATCTCTTTGGGTGTTTTTGCTACACTTAATTTTTTTTGAATTATCACTATTCATCAACTACTTTAAGATTTGAAAAAAATGCTTGAAATAAATTTGGTACAATTTTTCCTTTGATTAATTCAGAGGAAAACTGTTGTTATGCTTTTAAATAATAATAGTTACAGCACCTGTGAAATATGGGAAATTGGTTGTGTTAAATCTTTATTTAATTAATTCAGAATGAAATAACTGTTATATTTCTAAGTATTAAGTAGTTGCAGTACATGTAAAATAGATAAATTTGGTAATGTAACCTTAGAATTTGCTAATGTGAGGATTTGTAGTTTTATATTCCAGTATACTTAACCAGTTTTTATTAGTTTGTTATCTCTGTCATGTCAAAACTGTGTTTGACCAAAAGCACAGTTTTGCAGATTCAGAGACTCGTGGTTTTGAAACCATAAAATTAGGCTGTGTGAAATACAAGACTTTGATAATGACAGATGTATCATTTCTAATTGCAAGATACATAACAGTTTAGACAGAATGTGAAATGACATATTCTGAGAACAATTCCATATAAAACACAAACCATGATGGTGACATTATGCTATCATCTTGTGTAGTCTCAGTGGGATGATCATGTACTTAGGGAAAAATAATAAACAAATATTTATTATTTGATGTCAACATCAGCCTGATGAAATATAAGTCTCTCCAACATTACCAGTGTGATGAAAAATCACAATAAAAATTTTGCTGCTCAGTTTGTATTTCTAGCAAATAATGTTTTTAATTTTTATTGAACGTTTTAAGAGTAAGGTGTTGAAAAATTATCAGTCTTAAAGGTAGTTTCTTCACAATTGCTTCATTAAAATAATTTGAAGGTACAATGAGTTTTGTAGGAAATGTTAAGTAATCTGTAATCTAAACAAGAGACTTGCTCAATGACCATGAAAACCTCTACTACATCAAATAAATTATTGGGAAAATAGAAGAAAACACCTGTTTACATACCATGGAGGGAATGAGAAAACTTAAAACATAGCCGAGAACATACGCTTCTGTTGTTTTTGTTGTTTTTTGTTTTTACTTTTAGAAACAGCTAGAGTTTATCAAGGCATTGGATTCCTGACCCCTTTTACTGCTAGCAGAGGAACACATCATCAGCAAGATCACAAAATTAGACAAGAAGAAGAAGCACAAAAAGATGCACATCTTCATGCTCTTATTTCAAGTAAAGTACAGTTCTGGGTTGAATATTTAAGGTTTTGTTAACACACATCAACATAAATGACACAACCACTTCTTGTAGAAAATTAATGTTTTCAACTACCTCCAAGGAGTGTTAAACCATATTTTAATTACAGCAGTCATCATGATTGATCTTGCCATAGTGAAAGCTTCTGTGGTGGTATCTAGTATTTAAGCCTAATTTTAATGTTAAACTACCTACTATTTTTAAAGTTTGTTTAACTATCAAAGGGAGAAGGTTTGAAATTTACTGACTCCTATTTTTAAATTACTGTTTCTTACTACCATAAAACTGCTGGGGATCATGGTCAGGTGATACTCACAGAGCTTATCACTGCTCTAACCACCAACTTGAATGAATGATGCTGTAAATACCTCTAGCCAATTTTCTGGTAAAGTAACTATATCATTACATCAAACTCATTAAGAAACAATGCTTTCAATTAAAGACATGGAGAGTATCTAATAATTTGGACTTAAAATAGCCTGAAGTATTGATAAGAAATCTAGAAGATTGATTTATTACAGTTCACTGAAAGCTTGATTAAATCTGGAAAGAAACACCATTGGTTTCTTCTGTAAAAGAGTTAGAGGTGTAAAGTATATGTGAGCTGGCCTTGTTCTTTGAAGGGTTAGACATAGAATATATGTGAGCTGGCTTTGTTTTATGAATGGTTAGAAACACAGATTATATGTCTCCTGGCTTTGTTTTGTGAATGGTTAGAAACATAGATTATATGTCACCTGGCTTTGTTCTGTGAATGGTTAGAAACATAGATTATATGTCACCTGGCTTTGTTTTGTGAATGGTTATGGATGCAGATTATACATCAGCTGGTTTTGTTCTTTTAAGGGTTGGGGCTATAGAACATACATAAATTGGTTTTGTTCTTTTAAGGGTTGGGGCTATAGAACATACATAAATTGGCTTTGTTTTTGAAGAGTTAGAGACACAGAACATATATAAGCTGGTTTTGTTCTGTGAAGGGTTAGAGATTTAGAATAAATATTAGCTGTTCTGTTAATGTTTAGAGATGTAGAGCATAGATAAGCTGGGTTTGTTCTGTGAATGGTAAGAGTATATGTCGTCTAGTTTTATTCTGTGAAGAGTTAGAGATGTAGAATGTACATAAGCTGGGTTTGTTCTGTGAATGGTAAGAGTATATGTCATCTAGTTTTGTTCTGTGAAGAGTCAGAGATGTAGAATATACATAAGCTGGGTTTGTTCTGTGAATGGTTAGAGTATATGTCACCTACTTTTCTGTGAAGAGTTAGAGATGTAGAATATACATAAGCTGGGTTTGTTCTGTGAATGGTTAGAGTATATGTCACCTACTTTTCTGTGAAGAGTTAGAGATGTAGAATATATAAAGCTGGGTTTGTTCTGTGAAGAGTTAGAGATGTAGAATGTACATAAGCTGGGTTTGTTCTGTGAATGGTAAGAGTATATGTCGTCTAGTTTTGTTCTGTGAAGAGTTAGAGATGTAGAATGTACATAAGCTGGGTTTGTTCTGTGAATGGTTAGAGTATATGTCACCTACTTTTCTGTGAAGAGTTAGAGATGTAGAATGTACATAAGCTGTTTTTTTTTTCTATGTGGGATTATAGGCACAGAAAATATGCAGACTGGCCTTAATCTGTAAAGTGTTAGAGGTGTAGACTATATGTCAATGGGTGTTCTGTAAAGGGTTAGATACATAAAATATATGTCAGCTAAATCATGTTTTAATGGGGAAGCTGTGGATTGCTGATAAATCATCATAAATATCTTGGTATATGTACTTTCATGAGGTGGTACATATGTATAATTTTTATACTGAAATACATTCTAGTTGTAGTTTAATAATACACTATTTCATTTGGCTCTCAAGTATATTGAATAGTGTAAAATAATTTTATGGTATGCTTCCCAGTATTTTGAACTAGGTTTTGTGTTTATAGATTACTATTGACTTCTGATCAAAGCAAGTAATCTTGCATAGGTCAGAATTAAAACGAATTAAGTGAATATAGGTAATTTAATCTTAAATCCATATATTAAGCTAACTATGCAGAATAAGCCTTATAATAAAAATGTATAATAATTAAAAATGAGAAATAATAACAATATATATTATATATTCTCAGCAACACTGTTAATGAAAATAATAGTGAAGAATAAGTATAGCTTTCTTACAGAACACATAAAATGATTTGTTTGATTCATGCACCAATTTCCTGTCTCTTGAAGAGCTCAAAATCAAAAATATAAGATAACACCAGTGTGATAAAACAAATTCATGCACTGTGCAAAGTGTTACTATCTCACAAGAAGCCTGAAACAAAATTACCTTTCAGGTAAAGAAAGCTTAAAACTACACATTTATACATCTTAATAAATATAAAAACATTAATGCATTAGCATTAATCTTAAAGAACAAAAAATCAGCAACTTCCTAGGTGTCCTGCTGTATTTCAAAATAAATTATTAACACTGAACATCATGAAGTATTATTTCCTTTTTTTTAACAGTTGATATTTATCTCATCACTCAACTTTGTATTGTACATTCACCAGAACAATGTACCTGTAAGTGCTTTTTACATCAAATGTGAATATCTTTTCAGTACAGTCTCTCGATCCAGTTACATTAAGTTTGCTTTGCTATCGCCAGTCAGTGTCTGTATGTGGGTAACTATAGGTGGTGGTAACACTTCTAAAAAAATTCAATTGAGGTTCAACAGAATTGATCAGTACACCTAAGATAAATTTAAATATACCTACTTAACAATTAGACTGATGTTCTTGTTAGTCCATCTTTATGGGCATGAAGAATATTCCTAATTTTAAAGTCAAAGTTCAGCCATCTGTATCTGTTAACAGAAAAACATGATACATCCCACTTGAGCTACATGTAAATTTCAAACATTGATATGTTTATTGGTGAAAACTTCATATAGAAATTAATTCTGTTGTATTCAAACCTGTTAATGTCCAATTAACATGTTTATGGTTTCTGACAGTATTGGGGCTGCCATTTAATTTATTTCTAAATGTGAGTGTGATTTAAATTTTTCTCTCATTAGGATTAGAAGACTGGGATGTGATTGCTCCAGTAGACATTTCTCGTCCTCAAATGACTGGTCTGGTGGACAGGACATCATTCACTGGAACTATACTTAATCATGTAAGTCATTTCACAGTCTTCCTTTTATATTTCATGTACTTTTTAAACTTGATTACTGGCATGATGAAGGTTTACTCGGTTTGTTGAGAAATTTGGTTGACTTAAGTATTGTAAAATTTATTCAATGTTTATAACTATAGAACTTCTTTAAGTTCAGATGTTTAAGATCCACAAATATCAGTCTTGAAATACTATATTCACTAGTTTTGCTCTACTGAAACGTGTCTATTGGCAATCACTACAAAGATTATTAAGGCTTACGAAGCAAAGAGACCTGTACTGGTTTGTCGCCAAGATATTGAAAAGGCATATGATATTACAAATCATTCAATATTGCTGTATAAATGTGCCCATTATGGCTTACGAGGTAATATATATATATATATATATATATATATACATATGTAATATTATAAAAATGTGTTTAAATAACAGGTAATGATACACCACAATTAATAGAACAAAACCCGTTCTCATTAGTCTTCTCTATGGAGTTCCTCAAAGCTCAATTCTTGGCCCCCTTTTGTTTATTACTTATGTGAACGATTTACTCTCGGTATGACCAAGTGGAACTTGTTATTTGTATGCCGATGATACGACTTTTACTATTGAGTCATATCTTGTGGATTGTTTTAGAATTGGGAACAATATATTGATGTCTATTATAGCTTGGCGTATTGACAAACTGCTTTAATTTAAATATAAGTAAATCACAACATATGATTATATCTAGAGAACCAATAAATGAGAATTTGATTTTTAATGGTGCACCACTGCATAAAGTTGATTCACTAAAGATTCTTGGAGTTATTATTCAAAGATACCTTAGATGGGATGAACAAATGTTAATGGTTTCAAATAAACTTGGAAGAGTTGTTTATATCATGAAGAGAAGTGAGAAAATTTTTCCTGTACATGTGATTTATGAGATTTATTATTCCATCTTTTATAGTTAAATGACTTATTGTTTAAGTGTCTGGGTTACAAATATTGGTGCTTTAAGACCCATTTGGAAGTTACAAAAGTGGGTTTTGAGGCTCATACTAAGACTTCCTTACTGTGGAACAGTTATAAACAGATTCAAGGAATGTGGTCTTTTCACCATTTACCAGGCCTGTGTCTACCAAATCATCTGTGTTGCCAAAGATATCAGTACTTTTAATCCTGAAATTAAATTGTTAATTTTTTCTAGAGAAAACCATTATTCTTTACATCACCACAATATATTTTTCTGTCCAAGAAGTGCATTAGCTCTAAATTCAAAGTACTTTTACTACTTGGCTCCTGCTATTTTAAATTGAATGAACCTAAACATTTGGACTACTTCTAGTTTCAAATTATTAAAATCAAACGTTTTGAATTATGTTTTTAAATATTTTTCTACATTTGGATTAATGATTGTGTAAAATGTGTGTGTTTTTGGTTACTTATCCTACATGGCTGTGAATAAAGGACAAATCTGTCAATACAATGCAATGCCAGTATACTCTTACACACACAGAATATTTATCCCTGGAAGAAAAATTTTGAAAAAATAAAATAAAAAGTGATGTTTATTTCCACGTTGTAACAACATTAGCAGGCTTCTTTTAAAATACACAACCAGTAAGTGAACTTTTTCATTACATAGTTGTTTCTATGTTGTTGTTTTTTACATTTAATTTACTAATGATATTTCAAAACACATAGTGAAAAACAAAACTTTTAAAAGCTTTCTACTTAAACACTAAATGGCTACTAAGGACTCTACTTAACACTGGATCAGGCTCCCCTTTTGTTGCAGTGATAGACTCTAAAAGATACTAGAATATATATTGTTTGATTGTAACCTATATGTGGATGTAATTTATTGATAGATGTCAGCAGAGGATTATGGTGGTTGATTGGATTTTCATGCTTATTCCCAAAGATGCTCAAATGGCTTCAGATCAAGTGTTTGTACTTGCCAAGAGATATAGCTAAATGAAATCAATGTCATATTTTTAAAATCTGGTTTAAACAATACAAGCATGATGATTTGTTGTATTATGATCTTGGAAGAACCTGTGTCTTTCACGATGAAATGTAGTACTCTATCATGGACACAGTTGGCAATATCTCAAGTACACTTTGAATGTTACTTGAGTTTATAAAAGAATCAAATGATCAATCCCTTACCACAAAAATATTCCCCCATACCAAAGCATGTGTTTAGTATATTGACCTTTGTGGGTTTTACCTTATATTAGTTTAAGTTTGTATTATATATATATATATATATTTACAGAAGACTTAACATTATTACTTCCTGTAGCTAGCACTGTGTTGTATCTGTTAGAATTTAGTTAACTGTCTGGATGTGGGTGGGTCAAAATGTGCACATCACCTTTTACTGAGTTATGTTCATACTTTTAATTAAACAACTTCACTTTCAATGTAAGTTAATAAACTTGGTATTAAAATGTAGATTGTGATTCAAATTTTAGTATTATATTAGTTTTGATTTCTTAATTTCAACAGGAAATATTTAAGCTAATTCTCAGTCTTCTCTGTATCACGTGATGGTTTTTCTGCTCCTAGTTACATATTTATACACTCTTTCCTCCTCTATTTGAATTTCTAAGTTTTAATGCAAATTACAGATTTATATTATAGGTATTGCTAAAACATGAAACTAACTATTATAGCCCCCAATCATCTTGTTTTACTTAGATATGAACCAGAAAGTCCAACCCACATGCCACACCCTCCTATCACATCCTCTCTTTCACAAAATATCATTAATTCTCTCTGACATTTGCTACTAAGTTATTCATAACCAATGGAAAGAGCAGATTTTAATTCACTGATTCATATTTAATGCTAGCTTGTTCTCATGACAGCTTTTGAATTATTTGGCATATAGATCAATAGTATCTATTGCCAAGTTTAGCTTGACCAGATAAGGGAATTATGTCTAGTGCTCATTCTTTAATTAGAAAGTCATTTCAATTTTAACAAAAAAGTTAAATGAAAAAATTTATCAGTTTGGTCTGCATGTTAGCTGCTTGTGAATTTCATAATTAATTTACATAACTTGAGCTTGGTGTTTGTTATGTGATTTAGTTTTTTTATGCAGGCTTAGTAGTTAGGAATGGCTCAAAGAACAATAAAATCAAAACATAAGAAAAGGATAAATGACTGGAGATATTTGGGTGAATAATTAATCATCTGTTACAATCTTTGGTCATTCTAAAGAGAAAAAAGGGTAATTTAGATTTATTTAGCATTTTTTATGGCAGTTATGAGGCTGGTCAAATTGACCAACGTTGTATAGTGTTAATGTAGAGAAAATAACAGGTAAAATATAGTTTTATTGAAAACACTTTGGATATTCATTTAAGAGGTCCTAGAGGTTATGCAAATAAAATTTGAAAACATTAAGATTACAAAAAATATTTTTAATCTTATGAAAATCACCTTGCACTTGTCAGAGTCTGAATCACACCCTGACTTCATAAATTTACAGACAAATCTTTAGTGAAAGTACTTAATTAAAAATCTCATTTTTTATGTCTAAAATACTTTTAATGTTTATTAAAAGCTTGATAAATTTCATAGAGATACACTTCCTACATTAAGAATTATAGTGTGTGTGTGGGTGTACTTTCATGGATACATGCTGGCTGCAAGGTTGGTCAAAATGACTAAGCTCTTGTATTGTTATACACAATTTATATGATCTTTGAAATAGAACATTTTAGTTAATGGATTTACTCTTCTGCTGCAGATACCTGAAGAAAGGTATTGCCTGAATTGTTGTTCAACAAAAGTATATATTGAAAAATATATATAGCTTTAATTAATATATTGTTGTCTTACAATCAACCTTCAGTACTACTTTCCCATTCATACTGTTTTACATCAAACAGAACAAAAACATTTCTTCTTACAGTTGACCCTCAGTACTACTGTATAATTAATACTGTCTTATATTGATCGATCAAAACTAGAAATTCTTTAGTCAATCCTCAGAACTACTTTACAGCTAACACAAGACCTGAGATAGAAAGTAAAACATAAAAACGTTTGCAGTTTGACTTGAAGGTTTATATAAGAAAAGCTGTAATGGTAAATCTTGAAAAATAACTTTCAAAATATAAAAGACAAATCATTAGTTTATTTTTGTTTAGGTTCAAAGAATAAAATAAATGCATTCAGGGTCGTACTGTGGGTAGTGCAGGCGGTGAGTTTGCACAGGGTACCAACTCAAAGGGTGGCACCAATTCCCCGATTGACTAACAAAGCAAACTAATGGGTTGTGTTTGAGGACACTGAATTAATATCATACAGGACCATCAAACATTGGTACGGCACTGAATGCATTTATAATTTGATAGGAATGTTTACAAGATGATTACATAATCGAAATTTAAAAGAGGCAATTGAATCTTTTATTCATTATACTTAGAACTGATTAGTAAGAAAATAACTTTTTTTTTATATTGTGGAATAAGAATTTATTTTAAACATTTTTACACTTTAAAGAATATTAAAAGTATAATTGTGTATTCACCTTATGATTGATTATTTGAAATTGTATTTATGTGTTTAATATTTTAATTTACAGGTTCTGTAATGTTGATATGAAGAAGTAATTGCTTTCAAGTTTTGAGCAGTTTTTAACCTCTTTACTTTTATCTATATAGGTAATTTTTTGTACTTTGATGTGTCTTTGCTTAAATACATGTGCAAGACTAAAATGTTTCATACAGAGTGTTATGAGAAATCTCTTGAAATGTGTCTTTATCTGTTTGTGTTTTATTGACTGTGTAACTTGAACCCATGTATTCAGTTGGTCTGTTATGTGTTAAAAGCTTGTTGGTTATACATTTTAAGAAATTTTACTGTAAATATAACTTGTAGATGGAGAAAACATTCAGCATGGTCCAACGAGCCTTGAACATTGGTGAAAATGATCAATTGTTGGAAAACATAAAACCTCTAAAGCAGCCCATGACAGATTCTGAGTTTCATAATTATTTAGACAATATTGGGAGACTAGTGCGACCAAAGGAGCTCCGGCTCTCTGTTTATCAAGGTGGTCTAGAACCCTCACTGAGGAAAGTTGTTTGGAAACATATACTTAATGTTTATCCAGAAGGCTTAGCAGCCAAGGAGAGGATTGATTACATGCAAAAGAAGTGTAAAGAGTACTTTCGGCTCTGCAGAACTTGGCAGGATATGATAGATGGAGGTAAGACGAATGATCTCATGCATTTTGTGACAAATATGGTGAGAAAAGATGTCCTCCGAACTGATCGTACCCACAAGTTTTATGCTGGATCTGATGACAATAAAAATGTAGTTTCTTTGTTTAACATTTTAACAACCTATTCACTGAACCATCCTAGTGTATCATACTGCCAAGGAATGAGTGATCTAGCATCTCCAATCCTAGTAACTATGAAGGATGAAGCACATGCCTATGTATGCTTCTGTGCTGTCATGCACAGACTCAAACCAAACTTCTCACTAGATGGTGAAGCCATGACTGTCAAGTTTCAACACCTGTCAGAATTGCTTCAACACTATGACCCCCAGTTCTATGAGTATCTACAACAACAGGGAGCTGATGATCTCCTCTTCTGCTACCGGTGGCTGCTTTTGGAGTTGAAACGAGAATTTGCATTTGATGATGCACTTCATATGCTGGAAGTATTATGGAGTTCTTTGCCTCCAGCACCACCAAAGGATGACTTGCCTTTGTTTGAGGAAGAGTTTTCTCCTTTCACCTCATGTCCTCACTCTCCCCGTTTGAATAGTCGAGAAAACCCATACACAAAAGTGCGAGCAATCCGTAAACAGAATTCTTCATCTTCCATCACTGGAGTGAAGTTAGGAAAGGAACGAGAAGACTATCCTAAATTGAGATATTATGAATCAGCTGGATCTTCTAGCCTGAGCTGTGGTTGTAGAAATGAACAAATTGTGGATTACTCAGTGTCAGGCAGAACTCAAGAATTTAACAGCTCAAGAACCAACATAATGGAAGGAGAATACAGTACTGATGACTCCCAGGAGTATCTACCAATGACCACTTCTATCACACGTGAGCTGCGTATGGAACTTGAAAATCTCAATCGCAATCTTCCAGGATCCCGCCCTTCACTTCCACAATCACCCACTGGTGATTCAGAAGATCTAGATTCACCTCATTCACAAATCAGTGGTGATCCCAATTCTTGTGATTCTTGCAGTATATGTCGAAGAGGAAGCATTGGTCCAGACCCAGAGGATGACACTCACAGTTGGACCAGTGACGACCAGTTCTCAGGAGGAGATCAAATACGCCCATTAGATAATATAAAAAAACTACACAAGTCCCCAGAGACATTGGATGTTAATGGTGATCTTGAAGTGGAACCAGTAACATGCTCCACTCCTGATGATCAGTATGAGTTAGAACTTGAAAGCATAGAAACTACACCCCAATTACATCTTCAGCACTGCAATGGAGAAATTTTGGAAAATGAGGAATCCTACAGTAACAATGGACTTCAATGCTCTTGCCACTTGAAATCTGTTATACCCATCCAGCTTGTTCATAGCCCTGGCCCTGAAGATCAGCATCATGGCAGTGATAGTTCAGAATCTCTTCCAGATAAGTGTGGTGAGGAATGTGCAGAAGAGAGGTACACAGCTAAATTAAACAACCAAAGTGAGGGATATAGTTCAGGAAGTACAATGTCTTCAAAAGAAGCTTCCACACAAGAAGAAACTGGCAGTGATCAAGTTGGTGGTAATGGTTTTATTGATTCTGGAGTGATTAGACCAGTGATGACAAACTCTTGTGAGGAAGCTTTGGAATTCAGTGGGAGAATGAAACGTTCCAAGTTACCACCACCTCATGAACTAGGTGGGGGAAATCCATTCATGTTATTTTTATGTTTGACACTGCTTCTTCAGCATAGTGATAGTATCATGAGGAGCAACATGGACTACAACGAACTAGCCATGTACTTTGACAAAATGGTGAGAAAGCATAATGTTACTCGAGTTCTGCATCAAGCTCGAACCATGTTTGCTGAATATTTGAGAATGGGTTGGCATGAAGACAGTTGGAAGTCAGCATCTAATCCTCAGGTTTAAGTAGCCAAAGTGAACTGTGTCTTAAAAAACTTTTTCTTTTATTGTGTGGAATATTGATATGATGAAAATATGGACACAGAAAGTTAAAACTTATCCCTAGGTTTTAATTTAATTATTAAGTTTACATCAACTTTGTAATGAAGAACCAGAAACTTCTTGTTCTAACTTTTTGTATATCAGTGTTTGAGTTTTATGAAAGTTAAAGTGAAACCAGCACTCTCCTTTGAAGTTATTTTGTTTATCTGTTTTAATACTAATTAATTTCATTTTTTTAACTTCTTTTGTGTGTGTGTATCCACATATATACACACACATATATATATATATTACCCCACCATTTCAACAATTTTATATCTGATCTCTTTCTAGGTAGAATACAAAAAAGTTTCCAAGTAAATAATCAATTAAATTTAGCTATTTTTATGAGTAAACTTCTAATAATACACAGTACACCTACAACATTTAATTAGACTGTTGCATCATAATTTGGTAAATCCTCATATTTTGAGTTTGTACAGCTTTAAAATTTTGAACTTAGGTTATTTATATTGAGAAAACTGCAAACTAGTGTTAATTAGAAGCACCCATCAGAGAGGCATAAACAGGTTGTATACAGTATTAGGTATGAAGTTATTGTAGCAACATAAAAGGGAATCTAAATTATATGAATAGAACACTATCAATCAGTTATGTAAGCTGTGATATATCTGAATGATTATTTCTCTTTGTAAAACGTTCATTGATAGTTGTAATCACTTTAACTTGAAGCAGGATTAACATTCATAAACACTTAGCTTTTTAATACACTCGAGAGAGATCATGTATTTCCTAACTCTTATGTTTATGTGATTAAGACGATAATTTACATTCATTCCTCTTTAGTTTATTCTATAAGATCTAATAGGTTTTTGGCAGGAAAGTGTTTCCTCCTCTTACTTAAGTAAAGATAATAATGTAAAGATTAATCAGTATACACTCAAGAAGTAGTGTGATGGACCAATAGAGTAGATGATCAGTGTGATCTTAGGATCATATAAAGATATAACAGTAACCTTCGTAAACAACTAAGTTAAGTGAATTTATTTATTTTTTAGAGCATGTATAGGAAAAGTACATTTTTATTTTTAAAAAGATGATTGAAGATTGACTTTTCTAGCAAGTTTTGGTATGTGAATGGTCTAGATTGATTTCCTAAGTAATCTGGATTGTAGAATCACCTGGATGCTAATACTTTCTGTAGAAGTTTAGTTGAATGTGTGAAAAATACAAACTAGTAAGCTTTCTGTGAACTTTGATTGGTAAGTCCTCATACTGATTTTAACTGATCAACATTTGATCTTAAGTGAGCTTTAACTTTAGACTTTGATCTGAATTTTTCATTAAGTGTGTGATCAAAATAGCTTCATCACCAGTTATAGAATTGACTAATGTAGATTAGTGATAAGATCAATGTAAACTCCTGTACATAAAGTGTGTTTGTGTAACTTCTCTATTCTGTTGTCATTTGTCAAAGGTGGATATCCTAAGATTTGATATTCAATTTTACTTTTTACTGAAAAGGAATTTTTCATCTTGTTTAATCATCTTGAAATACTGAAGTACATTTTCTTGGTAATTGAAGAATAATTTCCACACTTTTTTTTAGCTTAGTTGGCAAGGGTTAATTAATTACATTTGCATGATGTATAATATTTTTTCAAGTAGTTTATGCATTTGAATTGTTCTACAATACAAATAGTCTAGCATCAGCTGAAGTGTGGCTACTAATTTTTGACTAGTTCAAGTAAAAGTTGCTCAATCTTCACAAGCTGTAAATGTTTCAAACCAAAAAAAAAAACATCACCATAAAAGCTGTTGCATTTCATTTCATTATGAAGCATTTTTTTTATTTTAATTTTTGTAAAATTTCACTGCAGAAATTCATTCAGTAATGAAACAAATTGAAATAAATGTCCTACACAGTTTATATACACACGTACAAATGATTCAGAAGTCCATTGACAGCAAATAATTCAAAAGTTGGGAGGTATAGTAAATTAATTGTTAGTGGTATAAAATGGAGAGTTGCAACAATGTCACTGAGATCATTTAAGACCAGGTTTTTCATAAATATTATTAATATGTATCATATTCCAAAAATGTCAATGGCAAAAGTATAGATAATAGCAAGTTAAATATTTTAAACCCAAAGTTGTCAAAATTGCTCCTCAAGAACAACAGTTGAAGACATAAGTTCACCCTTACCATGTATATGGAGTTGTGCCACAGAAATTTGAAATATAACAAACCTAGATTGAAGTTGCAAAGTCAGAATTTTGTATAAGTAGATCAATGTTTAAAGGATTAAAAAAGTATTAAAATAAATGCCCTGTACATAAGTTAGCACATGAGCATTGTGCTACAGCTGCTCCAAAATCATCTAAATAATAACACAATATTCAGTTGAATAACAGTTATCGTGGTTCTACTGTATGGAAAGTGTCACCAGAATGCCCAAGCTGCTGCCAAATTGTATGCTGAACGGTTCCCAGATGAACATCATCCTTTACATAGGTGACAGGAAATGTTTGTCAATCACTGTATACTACAGACTCATTTATGCATAGATGCTGTGCAAACAAACCTAGAACAGCAAACAATTTTGACATCAAAGTTGACATAATGGCATTTATCTCATTTTGGTGTCACTTTGAATACAACTTTTGATCTTTTTGCTACAATTTTGTACTACTGTTAAGCTGCTTACCTCACATGCATTTATGTCTATAACTGTTGTTGTTATGGGGTGATTTAGTAATGTTTGGTTTAAAATGTTTCATTTGTTATTGTATACATCTTTGCAGTTGTAATTTTTGATGTATGTTACATATCAATAAAACTTTTGAAGGGCATGACCTTGAATGACCTGAGTGATATTTTCACAAGGTAGACCCACAGCATACCTCCATCCATACCAATAACAACTATTTTCGTATACCTCTATTTCTGAATTATTTGCCTGTCAGTGGAATCACATGGTATATAATAGGACTTTTAAAAAGTAAGTGACCATTTAACATGACAACTTTTAACTATAATTACATAGCAATGTTAATAAAACTTTTATTTACAGTGAGGTTGATTTCATTGTGGTAATTACAATATACTGTTTGGCATTTATAAAAAAGTTTTTAAGTATATTGACAGACTCATGCTTTTGTTTCAACTCACTGTTTAGCACACTGCTATGAAAACCTTTAAGCTAAAAACAGTTTCAGTTCTAAAACTTTTTACACATTAATTCATAAGAAGAGCTTATTTGTGATTAGAATATATATATATAAATAATTATTTTATGCCTGTTTTATGCTGTTAAGATTAGTTGCATTTATACAATTTTACTAAATGTATCATTTATAAACCAACATTTTTAAAAACACGTTTAAGTCATAGAATAAAGATTTGGGTATGTCTTTCAGTTTTCTATTAATCAGTCATTCAAGTGAATGAAATGAAGACAATTTTTTAATTTCTCTGTTGACAATAAAAGAGAGAATAAGGAATTATTTCAAAAGATTTAACAACCTAAACACTGCATTGATCTAACTTATGATTTGACTTACTACCATGCAAGTGGTGAAACAAATATGAGATATACTGATTTCATAAAACATATTCGCTCATATTATATAATTCATTTTATCAATCAGATTATTAATATCAAATATGTCTATCAATACTAAGATATCAGCTTATATTTTCTAAATCACACAGACTGAAGATAATCAAGAAATTGAAGGCTGAAGTGATAGTTTAGTATTTATGGTCCAATTTTTGACATAGCAAATATAAATATTGAAGTAGCTGTCTAAAAAATAAATTGAAACTTTTGTTTTTGTGTAATAACTTAGTAGAAACACTTCCAAATACATAATTCACAGGAATCTGATATTTCATTATCAAGTTTAAAGTGAGTCATATGCCAGTTAAAACTATTATCAATTGATAGTACACTGTTGCTTGTATATGACTTATTTATTAACAAATTTATCCATCCTAGTCATAAAAGATAATCAACTTATAATTTTTGTTTTTTTATATTAATCTTTGGTCCTTATATGTGGTGCTAATCTCTCCAGCAGTAAAATTATCATAATTTGGTATGTGTGTACTGTTAAAATAATCTGTCCTGCAAATAAATGTACTACTTCAAGAAAATATTCTGTAATTAATGATTTGGATTTTCTTTTATAAAGTTTTATTCAGAAAAGTTTTCATTATTTAATTTTAGACTGTCATTACAATGGAAATCAAACATTGATAGAAAGAAGATAATATCAACCTTTTATTGTTAAAGTATATTGAGAATTTGCTCAATTAAAAAAATTGATAGTTTTATTTTTAAAATTTGAGATTCTTCAAAATATATAAGTGGTTATTTTTAACTTTTCAAATATAAAATGGTGTTTATTACTAGGCATTTTTATTAAATAATGAGCTATATCTCCAGAATTTATCTTTAATTGCTCAAAATTTTACTATTGCAGCTTTGAGCCATCATTAACCTATTAGAAATATTATCAAACCTTCTTGAATTTAAATTGTTCAAACAAGTCAAATCAACAATGGTAAATAAACAGTAAATGGAAATCAACAAATGAACTATTAAAATCATATGATTTAGAAGAGGATATATATATGTTTATGATATATATTTGTATCAATAAGTATTTTTACGGATATCTCTATTCTTCTATCGTATTGTATCAATACATACACATTCCAATGCCAAAATGTGTACATTAACTATCAGAAAAGTGTATAGAGATATCATCCAAATTCAAACATATTAAAATCTTAAGAATACAATCAACATCTCTAAATTAGAGGCCAGCTTTTATACTTGCTCATTTTAAGATTTTTTCTGATTAAAGTAACTTCTTTAGCCTTTTGATCAAGAGAACTATGACTCTTAGATAAGATCTTAACATCAATTAAGATATTCTATCATGTACGGGTTAGCATGTTTCTCCTGTATACAGGTTACTTAACAAACAACGTTTGTACAATGGCACTGATCAGGTAGTTCATATTTAGCTGCTGTACACTTAGTTTGTACATAGTGTGTTTATTTTTCATTTGATGAACTTGTTATTAAGAATTTAAGGATGGTGCTTGGTTTTTATACTATTTTAATAGGTAAATCTGATATTCTAATTACTCTCTTCAGTTTTGTGCTGATATAAAATATATATGATATTACCCATATAACCTTAGCTTTAAATGTGTGTTTCTTGTTTCCATAGTTCAACGGAAGTTGTTTTTGCCTATCAAAATCCCTTATTATGTTTTGTGTATATTCTTGTGAGCAAGCTTTGTTTTTGTTAAGAGTCATCAAATTTTTCTATCAAAATTAAGAGTAGAAATCCAAATAATAAAGGTCTTTACTATATAGTTCTTTAAATTATTTCCCCATCCTTAACACAAATGACAGTGTCTAAAAATGGTAAATTTCTACCTGTTATAACATAAGTAAGTGTAAATTTTATGAATGAATGAACTGTATTCAAGAACTCATGTAAACTAATGAATGATTCTAAGTTAGTGTTATACACTCCTAATATTTCACCTATGAATATGTACTATGAATTTTGTACTAAGTATAGCCATGATATTACAACCAGGACGACTGCTATTCTATTTCCCATAGACTGGGATATGAACATATAAATATTTCAACTGTTTGGTTAAAACAAGCTCTAAGGTTTATATAAGGTAATGTGTATATAAGATTTAACAAAGAGTTTTATAAACAAATTAGAGGAACAGTTATGAGGAATAGAGTATCCTCTTCTAAATCCTCTGATTTTAATAGTTCACATGTTGATTTAAATATATTGGTTATTTATCATGTTTTAAAGATGTGCATTATTATTTGGTTAACTGATAACAGTGCTCTCATTTTGTTTCAACTAGATTAGCGATCTTCTAAATAATTGATAGCTCTTGATGAAGCTGTAATAATGAAATACTGAACTAATAAAGTTACGTTCTGGAAACATAGATCATTTGATTTACATTAGAAGAATTATTTAAGTTAATTTATATTAGAAATATTATGATTAATGAAATAAACCTCAATATTTGTTCATTTATTTAGGTTGAATGTCAAGTGGTTTCCCAAATTATATTTCATTCCTTGATGTTAATCACACATTTGTAGTAACCTCTTAAAGTACACAATGAATACAGTTTTTAATCTTTCCATTTTTGCAGTATTTTTGTCCTGTTGATACATCCTCATACCCTTATAATGTTGTTTAATTTTCTTCATACTTAAAAATGTTATCAAATCTTTGGATATTCAGTGACAAAAGTTAAGATATTTATGGCCTTCTGGTTTTAATCATTTCTAAATGTCTTTTACACCCATGTGATTTCTTGCGATATTTTTTTCTTATTACTATTTATTTCTATCTACTGTGGATAAAAAGGATATATTTATGAAATGGTGTATAATTCAAGCCGATTCCATTGAACTTTTTTACTTTTTTTTGTAATGTTCGTACATTCTGTTAGTTGTTATTAGTCCGTTAAAATTTTCTGAAATATTTAGTAAAAAGCAATTAGATGATTAAAAAATTTTTGTCACTTTTAATTTTTAGGTAAAGGCCATTTTTAGGAAGTATTTTTCTTAGGGCTTTGATTTTTTTCAAATTCTTATCTAAATTATAAAAATATATATTACTAGTACTAAAGTTTCATTTCATTTAAAAAAATAATTTGAATGCTGTTCTTTCTCTTCTAATTTGCTGCCTTATCAGTTCTTAACTCCTTTCAATTAATTAGTAAAATCTTGTTAGAATGGTAGCATTAGTAATTTTGAGTTATTGGATGTCATTTTTGGTCTAATCAAAATATTATAAAATGTGTTTTATAGTCATTTAGTCATTCTAGGAATAATTACTGGTATGTCTGAAACTTGTGGCACATGTCAGAGAATAGTAGAGAGTTTAAGCATTATGAGGTGTAACATTCTAAAATATTACATATTACTGCCGTGACCTTGACTTCTAAGTTTTATGGTGGTTTACTGCAGCTTGCATGCATGCAAGTATTAATGTACAGGTTAAATAAATTACTTTACACCTATCCCTCAATTTGGAATACTCAACATACACTCACTATATTCCTGGTTTTTTTTTTTCATTCATGCATGTATTTCACAGATTTTACCAAATAAAAAGAATATAAATAAGAAATAAATTTGTTAATGTTGTATGAACTATTAACCTTGTAATCAGAATCCAAATCATTTGGGAAATTGTATTTTAGTTTTTGTAAAGAAATTTTTGTATCTTGAACCCTTTGTGATAAACTTGTTCATTATGTAAATACAACATGAGACCAAAGACTCTTGACTTTACATCTGCTATGTTCCAACATAAAAATAAGTACTAGAAGCGTATTATTATTTGATGAAATGTATGTTTTAGTCCTGTAAAAAAAACTTAAAGTAAGAACAGTTTATTTGGGTTGTTTTTTTAACACACCTAAATATAAACAAATGTTACTAGGTCTGGACTGATAGTTGATTTGTTTCTATCTATTTTGACATTGGTTTAATTTTAAAATCTTTATATATTTTCAACAACATGCATGTTTTATTTAGAAAAATCCTAATAGAGGTGTTATTGAAATAAGTTAGGATCAAATGTTATTTCTTTTCAAATCTTGTAAGGTATTCTGTGGTCATCATAAACATGTGATTATGGTAAGGTCAGGTTCCAGGAAAATTGACCATACTGCATAGGTGTGACAGTTTTTATATCAATAAATTCTCTATTAATTAGTGTACTCAATTGACATGGATTAACAATAAATACCAATAGTTAATGAATAAAGAATCCAACAATCACAGAAATGTTGTGCTTGTACTTTATTTTTGTTTTTCAAAAATTATCCCCAACACACAAACATTTATAATTATATATATGTTGGTGTACTTTGGTGACAGATTTTCTTGTAGGCAGATTTTGTTAAACAAGACCGATGTCTGTAGGTTTACTTTCTTCTTAGAATTCTTCTCAAGAAGTCGATAAGCCGTCTTAACGTTGTTAGAACAACGGTACTATAAAAACCAATTCTCCACTGCATACAAGACAGACGAACGGATTCTAAAGGATATCGTTTACAAAAATACTACACCAAAGAAACAGAACACAAAACTGCAACTCAACATCTACTACAAGTCTACCACAACGTCGGACCTTATTGTGAAAAACAGCCCTGCTAAAAAGACATCGGAAAAACTACCACAACCCTGTCAAGACGCTTAACAATGCACCTACAAAATGGAGCCATCAAAAAACACTGTGCCCGCATCCACAACCAAAAACTCACA
>NW_013671175.1:0-8814 GCF_000517525.1 Limulus polyphemus
TGTAACTTAAAGAATGAAAATTTAGATTTATCACATGTTATTGTTGAGCATCTCTTTGCATGACTAAAATGCTCAACAATTACTTTTCGTGGTTTGGCTCTGAGTGAAACCAAGAGTACAATTCAGTTAATATTTTTAAAGTCCATGAAATAATTTGAATTTATAGATTAACTTAAACTTTTCCCATCCCTGGGGATGGGTATTGTTGCTTGTTTATCTTAATATAGACTTAAGATCGACATCTTCAAAAGGAAATTATAAAAAACCTTTCACTTCGTGTTTAAAACAACAACAAGTAAATTTACAATTTGAACCCAATTTTGCATTCAGTAGTTCTTGTGAACCATAGCTTACAAAGCAAGTTTGTACAAATATTTCATGCACGGAGGACATGGGTTACACTCTATCAGTGTGTAGTATAATATCAAATGTATTGAACGATTCATATATTCATTACATGTAGGTTCATAATTGACAGGAATGGAGTGATCAAGGTATAATTTCTGATTTTTTCATTGATGTAATCAGAGAAAGATCTGTTTTGAAACTGATGTTATCATACATACTTCACACATTCATTCATTCATTTCCATACCTATTGTTAATTTGGAAAGGTAAGATTACAAATATGTCAATATGCTATGAATGTAAACATCTTTAATAATTAATTTTTAATTATGATTTTCTGTATTCAACTTGTTCTTTAGCATGAAGTACAAAACTTGTACTAGATTCCTGAGGTATCTTACTGGTACTTAGAATTTTTAGGAAATGTTCTTATAGTAAGTTGACAGTTTCCTGTGTGTGTAACTTACTTATATTTAGTTTTCAAGTTTTTTTTCAATATTCATTAAAATTATTTGTCACAAATTACAGCTTTTATTAAAAATTCTTCACAACGAAAAATATGTGTATATTTGTGAAAGTTAAAATGGAGTTTATTAAATGAAAGAACTTAACAAATCCTATTGTGCATTTTTGTGGGTTCTTTTGTTGCTTATTGTAGTTTGAATGCATTATATTCATCACTTTTAAAGGCAGAACAGTGTCATACATAAATAATATATTATTATTGTTTCAGGATCCCTCTGCTAAGATAGGAAAGAACTGTAGGATAGGACCAAATGTTACAATTGGTTCTGATGTTGTGATAGAAGATGGAGTTTGTATTAAACGTTGCACTTTATTAAATGGAGCACATATCAAATCTCACTCATGGTTAGAGTCTTGTGTTATTGGGTGGAAATGTGTTGTTGGACAATGGGTGAGTAGCTAGCAGTAGGATAACAAGGGATAAATGTTTGTAAGATTTAACTACTTTGTCACAACTGAAAAGAAGCTAGCAGTAGGGTAACAAGGGATAAATGTTTGTAAGATTTTCAGTTGTGACAAATTAGTTAAACAAGCTAGCAGTAGGGTAACAAGGGATAAATGTTTGTAACATTTTCCACTGGTATTATGAAAGTTTTTTTTTTTCATGTATTTTTATCTTTGGAAATTCAAAATATTAGGTAGAGTTTCAGTAGAAGTCATTATTTTCAACTTTATTATTTTATACAAAAATGTTTTATCTTACTATTAATTGAAGATTCAACTTAGTTTATCTTCTCTGTTTTAGGTTCGAATGGAAAATACCTCAGTTCTTGGTGAAGACGTTATTGTTAAAGATGAAATCTATATTAATGGTGGTAAAGTTCTTCCGCACAAGGCAATATCTGAGTCTGTCACAGACCCACAGGTGATCATGTAAAGTTAGAAGCTGAGTTAAAGAGTTTGTTCATGCACCACACAAAATCATTTATATACCATTCAAAAGTGCCATGGAATTAATTCAGTTTGTAAGTCCGTAATTATTCTAAACTAAAGGAAATAAACCTTACATGTCTGCCACTGGTCCAGAGTTTTTAAATCTTATTTTAAGCATTTTTATTTTGGGTTTAGTTAGTAAGTAAAGAATTTAAACCAGTTTGTGTATCATTATTATAAAAAGTCTCCAAATAAATGGAATGTAAAAGTTTCAGAAGTAATTTTCTTTGTCCATGTAATACAACAATTGTTTAAGAACAATTACTATTCATTATTGAAACTGTAACTAAACTCAAACTCTCAAACAAAACAAACCATTATTATTTCTTAGTCACCTGTTTGTTTGTACACATTACCCTAGTTATAACTTGTTTTTGGAAAAGTATTTTTCTATGTGATTACCTAAATCTTTGTAATATTGTAAATGTAATGATTGTTACTTCCCTAAGGGTTACTACATTTTTTAAAAAAATTTAAAAGCTTATAGCATTAAAAACCAGGTTTCCTTAAAGGCACTTCCTCTCTCACTTTAGCTTTAACCTGATGAAAGGTTCTCTTCTTTCACCCATCTAAGCAATGGTATGAATTCTACCTCACTTGCTCCAGTCTTTATACTCTACTATATCACCCTTAGTGATTTTAATCTTGTGACTCTCTTCACCTACATCAGTGCACCCTCTATACCCGATCCGTATATAAGCTCCCCATTATTATTTCTTATTCACTTTTTCTCTGAGGCAAAAACTTACAAAGACTGTCTTACATGTTTACTGCTGGTTTTACTTCAGCTCTGATACTACATTTGAATTATTTTGGATCTTTTAATGGGGCTGAAGTTTATTGTATATTTTTCTTGATTTTATGAAAAAAAAGTTGGAGACGTTTTTTGGAATATGAATACTCATGTTCACATCTCAGAAGGGGGAGGGCACCTTCCACTGAAGACATACAGTTCCTTATATGCTGAGGGGTAGAGTCTTACATGCAGTCTGTTTTTTCTCCTGTTGGCTATGAGGCAGAATTTGTGGGAGATCATGGGTGGACTTTGTTCAGACAGCTACTCATGAACTTCAGATGGACATTTTGCTTCTTGCACCATTTTTTTAAAACTAGTATGCCATGTCTGTCATGTTTGTATTATTTATTCTGTGGCTTATGAATCTTCACCTTTTTTATTGGGAGAAACTAGTTCATCAGATTACCTTCTCCTTACTTTTGCCAGACATTACAGTAAATACAAGTAGATTTGCAGATCCTTTGAGGGAGGGTGTTGCCATGCCTTGTCCTCCTCGTTTATTGGATCAGTGTACCTTGGCTTTCTATTGCCTGGTGAACCCTTATTTGGACTCTCAGAAGTTATAACCTTCTTATTTGGGACTCTAGACAAGATGTAACTGTTCATTTTAAACAATCTCAGTTTTCCAGAATTTGTCTGTCACTTACAACAGTTTTCCATTTTTTATCATCTTTTCAACTGTTGTCTGAGGCCTATCGTAGATCTTCTTCTCAAATTTTGAGGATGTTAATCATTTATTGACTTCCACTTTGGTTAGGTTATAGGCTTCTGCTCTCTCCTTGGTATCTTGGTTTGTTTGTTGCTGAGATATTTTGGAGAGAGATGCCTTACTGGAGGGAGTTCGCCATCTTGCATTGGCTCTTAGAGAAGCCCGTTTTCTTAGTCTATTTTGTGGGAATTACAGAATCCATGGAATTTTGAGTAGATAGGGCCTGTCTCCATTTTTCATTTTTTACACTGGCTTCTTAACTGTTTCAAAGTTCTTCTACAGGATGGTTTACTGCATCTCCGGTTCCTGTTTCCAGACGTCCTTCTCTGGCACCACAATCCTTTGGAACACAAGAGTGATTTCACCCTTACCAGCAGGGATCCTCCTCCAGGATGGAGCATAGATTTTGGTGTCAGCAACTATCTTATGCTAGAGCTTTTTGTGTCATTTTCACTCCTTCAGCATTCACACTCACCTTTACATGGATCACTGGCGTCTTCTTGCCCCTTCCTGCCATTTGACAGAACTACACACTCAAACTCTTTTTATCAGAAATTGTGAGAGCTGGATGTCTTATAAAAAAAGAAGTTGTCTATTCTTACTTTCACACTGTACCTCATACATTTAGTGGTGTTTTCAATTCCAGACTCAGCTGGAACCAACTTTCTCCTCTACCCCTTCAGGCCATGGAATAGGTCATTCTTCATCACCAGCATGCACAGTTATATCTCTTTTGGGGATGTGAGTATCCTAGGAATCACCCATTCAAAGGTTGTTACAGGACCAGTGGAACATCTGCACAGATGCACTGGTTGTCCAGTGAGACTGTTGGATTCTAGTGTGCTGGACCACAGCTGGTGGTTGAACAGGGACAACCTAACTGTAGGTATCCCTCTTCCACCTCCATGGCTAGAGATACATCTGTTCACAGATGCTTTTCTTCAGGGCTGGAGTGCTTATACAGACAATATTTAATTCAAGGAACTTTGGACTGTAGAGTAAGCTTCTCTCCACATCAGTTTCTTAGAATATTTAGCAGTTTAATGAGCCATGCCTCAGGGTATCGAATTATTCCGAGTGAAGGTAATAATGCTTCGTTTTGGATGATTCCACAGTAGTCTCATCCTTTTCAAAGCAAGGGGGCACTCTCTGTTTTGTAAAAGTGGATCTTCTCCTTTGGGCACACAAACACCAGATTGTTCTTCTTGCTTGTCATGTTCCAGGGGTAATGAATCTAGGGGCCAACCAGTAGTCTCATCCTTTTCAAAGCAAGGGGGCACTCACTCTAGATCACTCTGTTTTTGAAAAGTGGATCTTCTCCTTTGGGCACACAAACACCAGATTGTTTTTCTTGCTTGTCATGTTCCAGGGGTAATGAATCTAGGAGCCAACCAGTTGTCTCATTCCAACAAAGCTCTTCTTACAGAATTATAGAATGGATGCTTCTTCCTCAAGTTTTTCAATGGATCTGCTCTTGTCTTGGGACACCACAGATTGAGGCTTTTGCCACACCTTGGAATCCTCAGTACCTCGCACTCTGGCTTGGAGTAGAGGATCTAAACCGAGATGGGATGGGTCTTCATCTTTATGTGTTCCCTCAGATTCATCTTCGACTCCTCGTAATTTTGCATGAGGAGCATGACATCCACAAGCCATTGGTTGAACTTCATTTATTTCACATTCTCCTCATAATTCTGGGGGCAGGAAGTGTTATATTGCCTCCCATGTTGAGGAGTTAGGATTTCGGTTCATAATCCCATGTCGGATGATCTCTGTTTCTTCAGGTTGATTGAGGTGTGAATTGGCTCCATAATTCCAAGTTTGGTTCATTGCATTCTGAGCTTCTTCAGGTTGGATGGAAGACTTTCCAGTTGGATGTTGCTTGTCTTCCCTTTGTAATTCTAGTGGCATGCATGTGACATTCTGTAAATTTTAGATTGGGTGACTGGGCCCATAAATCCAAGTTCAGTTTGATGCATTTTGTGTTTCTTCGGGTTGAAGTGAGGGTTTGTCCACTTAGATGTTGCTTGTCTTCTCTTCGTAACTCTGGTGGCTCAACACGCAACACACTGTAACTTTCAGTTTGGGTTCCCTTCATATTATATTTCTGTTATATAATTATATCATATTGAGGTCCCCCAGGCCATAGGCATTACACCTTGGATCTAGCTTCAAGTCCACAACCCTATAATTCCAACAATGAGACATGGAACCTCGAATGTGTGGTTGAGGCCTGGACAAATCTCGTGATAATGAACAATGTTGACTCTGTAGCTAGTTCGCCTTTACTGCCCATGTTTAGGTTTCACTTTATCTGGGCAAAGAGCATACCTGTTCCAGGAGTAGTGTAGACCCCCACTAGTGTGCTTTATTATATCTCAATTTTGCACATCTGTTTTTCTACAAGGATACTTTCTGTGTGGATCCTGCCCTCCCCAGCCACTCCACTTGGTCAGTGTGGGATTCCAGCTAACGTGTGTTTCGGAAGTTTACATTTTCCTCTCACACTATCCCACCTTTCCTCCCCACGATAACAGTTGTTCGGGTTTGATAATCTTGTCATTCTTGAAAAAGTGAACAAAAAAGAATAATGAGGAGCTTATATATAGTTCGGGTGCATTGATGTAGGGGGGGGGGGAAGTCACAAGGTTAATCTACAAATATAGTAGGGTGGGACCCACCCAGCTCATAACCATGAAAGTATCCATGTGAGAGTAATTATACTATAATTTTTTATAATTTTTAAAATTTGGAGATTATTAGTAAACATTACAAGGCTTTCATTAACAAAATATCAGGTTTTTAAATTAAGTATTAAGATTTTCTTAGTAAAGATTTGCTCGTGAATTTTTACTTTCAGAATGTTGACTATCCAACATGCAAAGTAATGTTGATTTTAAGATTAAAAATACTTTTCTTTATCTGAAAATTGTCTAGTGTCATTTGTGTAATCTGTATCCTTCTAGGTAATCATCAAATGTTTTTTGAATAAAACTTTATATTTAATATGTTATTTTATCAATGCTAACTCTATATGGTGTTGGTCGATTTGACTACCTCGTAACCATCATAAAAATTAGGAATTAAATCTAAATTGCTTTTTTCTTTTGTTTTAGAATAACAGGAAACCACAAATGTTTATTCTAAATAGCTTAAATCTCCTAACAATATACATCTATTTATATTTATTAATTTTTGTTTTATTGACCTTTGAACTGTGTCTGACTAAAAATTCCTCCACACAAATTGAAAATTACGTGGCACATGTGCAGCTCACGTTACCTTATTGATTAGCATAACCAGAGGTGGATTTATCATTTTGCCCCCTATAGGCACAAAACTATTGCCATCCCTCAGTTTATTACAAAACTTATTACCATCCCTCAGTTTATTGACTATAAATTTTTTATTGTTTATATATATGTATACATTACAATCTTACAATAATCTTATTAACTTACTTTAAAATTTACAATGTCTTGTTTTCCTTTCAGCAAAAGAATTGATGATGTCGTTGATATCTTTTGATGACAGTAATTTTGATTGCAAGAATTGCCAAGTCATATAATCTGGCCTCCAACATTTGTTATCTTAAAAAGAATGTCCTGCAGTACAATTTACGGCTGATATGCTTATGTATATTCTCAGTGCAATGTCTATATTTGCACAGAGCTCATCCTCATACATCCATTTGATCAAATTTAGTACTGGCATTTTTTCTTTGAATAGTAGGTGTTCACAAAAATGCAACATCATCAACCAAATTATTATCATTGTCTTTTAGATGATGAAGATGAATAGCATGTTCTCTTATTTCTGCTGCACTTAATTCAGTAATTTTGATAAGCACAACAAATTTATCATTTAGTATTTTGTACGCAGGCAAAAAATGTTCCAATTCGAAATTGATTTGCCTCTTTAGCATCACCATCTTGAGATTCATCGAATTGAATTTTTCTTTTGTTATATTGTAGTTTCATAATCTTGTATGTCTGATATTTATTTAGCTTTTGTTTCATAGTCATCAAAATTATTCTTGTTGTTTTTATAAGCTTCATAAGAGAACAGTATAATTCCAAAATAATGGATATGTCAATATCGGTACTTTGTAATTTTTTGCTTGTTGTATTTAATCAGCCAAGCAAAAAAAGCAGTTTCTAATTGTTCTACACAAATTCATAGCCCTCTTGTTACACTCTGGGCAATGTCCTTTTCTGTTACATTGTCTTCAATTAAAGAACACCAAAAATGAAATTACTTTTAAAAAACTTGCTGCTGCATAAGTTTCAACTAAATTTGAAGAATGGGTAGCACATGGAACATATTCAGCCAAAGGATTTAGTTGATTTATTCGTGTTTGAACTCCCGAGTAGGCACCAGACATGTTATTGGCATTATCATAAGATTGACCTTGACAGTTAGATATGTCAATTCCAAGACAGTCGAATGTGATGGCTTCTGCCAGCTCTTGTGATTTGTGTCGAGGATTTGGAATGTGATAAAACATTCTACTGGTAAGCTGAATTCTTGTGCATATTGTATAACAAAAGATAATTGGTCTACATGTGATATATCGGGTGTTGAATCAACAATAACTGAATAATATTTCAACGATAATTATTTCCTTTACCTTTAGCTGAACAAATTCTTTGTACATTTTTGATGATAATTAACTTGTTTTTCCACTACCTGGATTGCCATGGCTTTTAATGTGCTATACTAAAAATGGGTCGATTGCAAAATCAGTTCTAGTGCCATGAGATAGTTGGAGGACCCAAACTTTTCTTTATGACCTCTCACAGGACGTAAGTGTCTTTATAACAGCTACCACTCGTTTTAAGATTTCTTCATCTAATTAAGCTGTTAACAGTTTATCAACTCTTCTTGATATTTTCCCTCTCGCTTTCAAAGTTAATACGGAAGATTTATGGGCACACAAATCGTGAAAACCTTCCTTGCCTAACTGAATGTTGGCATGAAATAATCGACATAGGCCACAAAATACAAGATTTACTTTTGGAATATACTAGCCATGGTTGTGAAAAGACTTGGTGAAACATAACGTGTTATATCACTGTATTCTCATTTTGTCTTATTACAATCATCATCTTTATTTTTGTTGAAATCCATGCATTACAAAATAATCTTGACTTACATAATTTATAATCCATTTAGCTTAGTCCTTGCTTATGTTCGAAATGTCGATTATTGTTGTTGATTCTTCCACATTCATGACACTTTTTTCTTCTTGCACAGCACTTGTTGATTGTATTACATTTACATTCCTTTTTTCATCTACATCACTTGTTAATCTGTCTGCAGTTTGATTATCAAGTAATGCAATAGTACTACTATTATTCAGGGTTTTCACACTTTTTAAGGAATGAAATTCAAGACCAAGACAGATTTTTTTCAAGACCCAATAATAAAGAAACATACCGTAGGTCCCGGCCATTAAGCCCATATTTTAATCCAAAATTCTACTCCATATTTTTCAAAGAGG
>NW_013671175.1:9635-13503 GCF_000517525.1 Limulus polyphemus
CCTCTTTGAAAAATATGGAGTAGAATTTTGGATTAAAATATGGGCTTAATGGCCGGGACCTACGGTAGTTGATAAGTTAAAAAGTTTTCATGTTTGTCACATGTATTTTTTTTACAAACATACATACCATGTTGCAGCTATAATCATTACAAGTCTTTCAGTTGTGAAAGTGCTTTATCCAACTATTTGGTGATCATTTTCACCTCCTTCTGCTTAAAGTCTCTCCTCAAACTATTGGCAGTTGCAACAGAGGAAATATTTCCTGCTTTATCATAGTATTTCTCTGCATCTTTCATCATGTCTTCTATTTCCTTCTGCACTTTCATCTATCTTTTCTTCAGACAATAATTTTCTCTTTCTTTTTTCATCAGCTTTGTCTGATTCTTGTTTTTCCTTGAGTGCATTATATTTCTGTCTTGCTCCATTGCAAGCTGTAATGTTGATGTTTTTCAGTCTAATTGTGTTTGTGTAGTCTTTAACAATCCTGAGACGTGTTAAATGTTTAGGAGGTAGTTTTTGTTAATATAGAAACCTTTTTCAACTGAAGCTTCACCATGTGATAGAATCAAACTCTACTGCTTCTCACAGTTAACCCAAATTCCTCATGGAATCATACAGCAAAGTGTCCAGATTATTCTCCTTCAGTATAGTCCACTTCCTGTAAAGTACTGACAATTTTTACTTTAGAAAATATTCACTCGAGTAAAAAGTAAAAGTACCTGTTGTTGACTACTTAAGTAAAGTAAAAAGTACTGAATATATACAAGTGAAAAGTATCAACAAAAATCAAGTAATGATAGCATTATTAAAAATAGCCTACATTCAACTTAAATTCATACGTAAAAGGCACTACCAAATAAAAACTCAACAAACTTTATTTTATTTTTACTAAAACATTCAGTATTACTGTCTATTACTCCACTTATTATTTAGCTTCAGCAGCAGCTGATTTTCAAAGTTCCAGATTGGCTCGTCACAGTTAGAACAAGAGCTCTACGGAACTAAACAAATGCTCACATGCTGCAACTTCATTGAATTTCCCACTATTGTTTTCAGTGAAAATAGTCTTTCAAATAAGGCCATGGATAATTATGTGTGTCAGACATGATGGTCACAGCGGAACAGAGTTATCACAGTCAACATCAGATGTAAAATGGCTGTGTTTTTTTCCTGCTCTGATTTATGTAAACAAAAAATATCTCCATGGCAACCAGTGTGATTTTTTTCCAATTTTTTCAAATGTAATAACAGTCTTATAAAAGGAATGTAGTGGAGTAAAAGTAGATAATTTCTTCTTGATTTTACTTAAATAAAAGTAAAAGGTGAAATATTTTTAAGAGTCAATCCCAGAAAAGTTACTTAAAGTAGTGTAATGAAGTAAAGCTAGTTCGTTACTCCCCAACTCTGCCATGGTGAAATCATCTCTTCTTGGCAGAGTGTCATGGAAGAGGGTATGAAGACAAAGAGAGTGACTTAAATCCCAGCCTGAAGCTTTTAAGCAAGCTTTGAAACTTTTATGCAAGATATGAAGGCCACAAGAGCCTATATTCAGGAGATGAACATTGTGATCTTTGGCAAGGCTAGCATCAAATCTCTCATACAGACTCCAATTGAAGATTGGTCCATCCATAGACAGTTGCACAAGGTTTTGAAAGCCTGAATTCCCAAGAGAGGAATCAAATGAGTCTTAGCAAATTAACAGCATGGCCAAAGAAATCACTGCAATAGTACCTTGACTTGACAGTGTTAACATCCCAGAACCAGATAAGAAAATCCAACTGTTTCTTTTGCAAATGTTCATTGTGACTTTCATCAAATAATAATACAGATGGCTGATTCTTCAGTTGCCTTACCAGAAAAACTTCATATGAGGAGCTAAACCATAACATGTTAATAACATGCATTTTATCTCTCTGCAAGTTGCTTTTTGGGCTATTTCACTGTCTGGAAGTTGCTTCTGCTAAATGAATGAGATATCTTCACTTGATCTAAAGAAATAAAACCAGAGCTGATTGTTTTTAAAGCCCACCAAATCTCAGCTTTTAAAATGTTTCTGTTCATAAAATAGGATGTGATTGATCTTGAAGAAGTTGAAGATTCATGACTATCACTTGGGTTTTTGTGTGCTGATGATTTGGCTGTTGATGATGCAAACGTGGCTATACGTTGTGTGTTGGATACCAGGCTTTCTTTATTTCTATATTTTTTCCCCTCTTATGTGACTGTTCAATGCAGAAGTCCCCATAGTTGATATATTTATCTCCTTCACACACAAACTACAGATCGTGATGTGGGAATTCTTCTTGTCCTTTTTAGTCCATTTCCTGTATCTTCCATTAGCAACCCATACATCTTGAAAATGGCAGTTTGGCATGTGAAAAAATAAAGGAAATTAAATAAATGGTAGCCAGGAATAACTGATGTTTGTTAGGCTGTATAGCCTATACCCTACCTGTGCACTCACTATGCCCTGCATAACATTAAGCTACCTTACAACCCTTGTGTAAGAATGTTAAGATCCAAAAATTATATGCTGAAATTAGAAGCCTATCATATTTTGTGGGGGATGTTCAAAGAGTCATGAACCCCAAACATAACATGCCATGGGCCTAACTGTTAGTATTAGCTGAGCTACATTACTTAGGCATAATATTAATACTAGCCCTTTTTTCATATTTCTATGTAGATAAATGACCAAAGCTAGACTAGCTTGGTCCTACCATAGGCTAAACTCAATAGACTTGTGCTAGGCCTATGTTATACTACAAATACTGTGGAGGCTATTTTGTGGTGAGGGGAACATTCAAAAAGTCATGAACCCCAAACAATACATGCTGAAGCTTTAAATTTTCACCACACGTTTTTTTTCTTCTTGTCTTTTATTCCATGGGCCTAACTGTTAGTATTAGCTAAGCTACATTTCTTAGGCATAGTGTTAATACCAGGCTTAGCTCCGATCCTGACATTCATTGTATGTTTAACATTAGGCTAGGCCGTTTTTCATTTTTGTATGTAGAAAAAAG
Organism: Limulus polyphemus; assembly: GCF_000517525.1. Taxonomy (NCBI): domain Eukaryota; kingdom Metazoa; phylum Arthropoda; class Merostomata; order Xiphosura; family Limulidae; genus Limulus; species Limulus polyphemus. Next base: position 12,659 of record NW_013671175.1, read on the forward strand.
ACTTAGGCTAGCCTGATCTTAACGTAGGCTAAATTAGATAAGCTTATGCTAGGCCAGTGTTATACTACATCAGGAATTCTCAACTTTTCCTCCATCATTAACCCCCTTGGCTTGATGTATTTCTCCATTTACCCCCTTACTTCCATACAAAAAATTCATAGCCATAATAAAGGGACAGAAAAACAAGAAGGTCAGAAAAAAAATATATTATTCAGGTTTTGCACAAAAATAGCAATATACATTCATATCACCAAAAACAAAGAAAATAAAACAATCTTTTCTAAAGAAAAAATTATACAGTCCATTTTTATCACAAAAAAAAACAAAACAGAAACACCAGAAACATTATCAGTGGGAATACTGCTGATTCATTGAGTCAATCAGTTTGTTTATGCGAGGAGCTGTTGATGACAATGCCACTCTCATATCGTCATCGGTTTTCAATCGGTTCCTGGCCTTTGTCTTCATTGCTACTAAACTTGAGAACCCTGATTCACATAAGTATGTAGTGACAAAAGGAACAAGCACTTGGAAGGAGTGGGAATAAATGTGCGAGTTTTACCCAAAAATGAACACCAACCTTTTCAAATTCTTCTCTAAGAGTAGCTGAGGATTGAAGATCAATCAGCTCCTCTATTGCTGGGTCATCATCTTTCATTTCTGACAGTTCAGTGGCAAAAGGTCTTATTATCCATCTCTCTGTTGGAATCATGTCTTTTGAAAAGTAGCCAGTGAAGTGATTCTTCAAGATTTTCAAATGTTCTGTGATGTCTTCATTTATCTCAGGTAACACTTCAGATCTTTCCTCATCTAAGTTTGGAAAATTTGCAAAGTTACTCTCCGTG
>NW_013671175.1:13777-32809 GCF_000517525.1 Limulus polyphemus
CATCATCGCTGGAGCTCCATCAGTACAGATTGAACCAACAATGTCCCATGTGAGATCGTTTTTTTCAAAGAAGTCTTGTATTTTCTGCATTATATCAATAGCCTTTGTGGTTTGTTCGAGAGGTTCATAAAGGAGAAATTCATTTTTTAGTTCATTTCCACATATGTAACGGACAAAAACAAAAAGATGTGAAAAATTGGCTACATCACAGGATTCATCAAGTTGCAAAGAAATTTTTGCTGGGCTAGATTTGATCTGTTCAATAACTTGCTGACAAATATCTTGTGATATTTCTATAATACGCCGATGAACTGTGTCATCTTGAATCTTCTGTTTTTCTTTATTCCCACATACATGTTCAACCATGTCTAAGGCACAAGGTTTAATCAGCTTCTCGGCTATGTCATGAGGTTTCTTTGCCTTTGCTATTCGCATCGCTACATGATAGGAAGCTGCAACCATTGGTTTGTTCTCAGATACAAAGCCAAGTTTGGGCAGTGTTCCTGCAGCCCTAAACCTAGCTCTCTTTGCCTCAAATGTAGCACGGTCATCAGATGCATGGGCAGGATTTGTAGCTTCGAGATGCTGTTTCAATATTGAAGGTTTCAGTGACCCATTTCCAAGAACTTTTGAGCACAGCAGACACTGAGGCTTCTCCACACTATCCACAACAATGAAGTCAAAACCATATTGTACATATGAATCCAGGTATGTATGTTTCTTGGACATGACAAAATCTGAAAAGAAAGAATTATGAATTAGTATAGTGACTGTATAGGGCTGAACAGGATTGACTGACACTCTCCCTTCCTCCCCTCCTCCCTCTCTCCCTCACTCATGCATGCGAGCACACATACACACACACATTCTTAGCATTCTCTCTCTCTCTCACACACACACACACACATATTTTACAAAATGAAATTTAATTGAATTATTATTCAATCATCAGGTACATCAATTATTTACCCCCTGTCATGTAAGTTTTTTACCCCTACCATGTAATTATTTACCCCCTGCCATGTAAGTTTTTACCCCCTACCATGTAATTATTTACCCCCTGTCATGTAATTATTTACCCCCTGTCATGTAATTTTTTTACCCCCTGTCATGTAATTTTTTTACCCCCTGTCATGTAATTTTTTTACTCTCTATCATGTAATTATTTACTCCCTGTCATGTAATTATTTACCCCCTGCCATGTAATTTTTTACCCCTGGTTGAGAATCACTGTACTACATATACTGTGAAGGCTAAGGATAACATTCAATTTTGGCATTGACTAGAAAGAGACTTTAATTAATTAAAAACAACACACACCTTAGATATAAAGTTGATGCAATTCATACTGCAGGCTACGTAGTTCACGAAACTTGGAGGTTTCAAGTTAATGTATGCAAGCAATCACATGCACCAGGTAAGCACTGAAATTACCATAAATACGATGTACTTCTTGTGCATTGTGTTTTCAGCACAATCTGAGGCTTGAGGCAGAGCTATTTCTGATAGTGTGCCACCAATTCCTAATTGCATGTACAATATGAAAATATATGAAAGTTGAACATTGGGAGAAAACAAAAATAATGACATAATGAATGAGAAGTCATGAAAATCTATTGACATGATCCTGTGTGCAAGAAGGAAGAAACATTTTCTATTTTCCAGACCAAGCCTCAAAATTCAAGGACTTTCAATACCTTGAAAATAGGTTTTTCATTTTCCCAACTTTTCCTGGTTTATCCCGATTTCCCGACCGCGTGGGAACCTTGATTATTAGAAAAATATGATTCAGTTTTGTAGGTTTTTTGCAACACATCTTTTATTCTCTTACTTTTTTCTTGAGCTAATTTTTATTTTGAGCTCCACTCAACTTTTTCTTCCATCACTCATTATTTTAAAATAAATAAGAAAGGTAAGCAATTTTCAAAACAAAAAGAGTTCTGTGAGAACACACCTTGACTGCTGCAATACTACGTGCACTGGACAATCAGGTGATTTCGCACATGGTACAATTTTAGGCATACAAGATTGTGCTAGTCTAGAAGTGAACTCGCACAGAGCTGCCATGATTAATACAAGTAATAGTGACATATTGTTGACTTTGTTTCAATATGTTCATATATTCTATAGGGTGTAATTGAAAAAACTATGTATACAGACATTTTTTTTGTTTGATATTTATTATTTTTGTCATTGTTATTCTGAAAAATTTCCATGCTCTAGGCCTATGCCTATAGTGCTTAGTGGGAACTTGACACTGACCGTAATGCACAAGCTGCTGGCACATATATCCCATGAAGATTTTTACTATTTTTCTTTCATTATCTTACCTAGTAAGTTTCTATTATTTACATTTTACTTACTTTTATAATGATACATAGTGAAAACAAATGAAAAACTCGTAATTAAATATCAAACATTTTTAGTTTTATTCTCAGTAAAACTTTATATTTTATCTGTTTTTTTCTTTACTGTAACATTACTCTTAATTCTCCAGGTTTTAGGTAAGTAATTTAAATATAATGAAAATAAAGGTTGCAAATGCAAAATAAAAATGTATAGTATTGTTAGTGTTGATCACAAAAGTACTTATGGTCAGAGTTTACACTTCTCACCTTTAAACACTTATTTTCTTTAGTTATTTCATTGCTTAGAAACTAGAAGAAACAAAATGAATAGTACTATCTGTTTTTCAGCACAGACAACAAAGTTCCAAGTAAATCTCCTGACAGTTTCTTCTAATCTTTTTTACATCTATTTCCACTGTTAGAAACCTGTTGAATATAAAGCAATGAATCACCATTCCTGTTTAGGTGTTACCATACTTTGAGTACATTGAAACCATAAATATCAAACAAACTTTTGTGGCACAATTCCCAGAATTTTCCCTGCTTGAAAACACAGTGAGGTAGGATTTATCAACTTGCTGACAGTAAAATGGTTACAACGAGAATTGTCTACAGTATTATAAAATGCTTATGTTATGGCTTTGTAGAAAGTCTGGGCCAATCCAATAAATTTGGTAGGTATTTGAATGTTGGTTGATAAGCAGACGTTTCCTACAGAATTAATTTGATTCCTGGCTCTGAAAACACAGTAGGGTAGGATTTATCGGCTTGTTTACGCTGTACAGTAGTTGCAACAAGAATTGTCTAAAGTATTATATAAAAGTGAGAGAAAATATTTATGACATGGCTTTGTACAAAATTATATCCGATCCAATAAACTTGGCTTGTCAGGATTTAGTGGTAATATAGGTGTGAAAGTGCTTATGAACATCCTGTTTCCTATTTTACTGGGCTTACAGAATAACCAGTAAATGCTTAGTTTCCAATATTTTGTAAGGTAGAGTGAGTTTTTGGTTAGCATACCTTACATATGTGTATATATATATTATTACTATTTACAAATAAATATTTAAATTTCAGCTATTTTTCTTAAAACATAGAACAGTAAATAAAAAATATTCAGAAAACAATGATCTTGACTAATTACGATGTTTTGAAGTTCTTTTTTTGTACTTGAGTTGTACTTGCTAAGCCTTGACCAAATTCACATGTCGATATAGAAAAAATAATTCTTGTAGGCTTTATATATGCATTTTTGAATACCAAAAAATTATAAATCAGTATACCAATAACACAAAAATCTATTGTAATTTACCATGCTTCCTAACTATGCTGGGTTTGGGTCTAAATATTCTAATTTTTTTTCTCTTTGGAAAATAACATTGATCATAAAACTTTGAAATCTCCAACAAAAAAGTCTAACAGAGCTATGTAGAGGAAATGTAAAGCTTTTGATTGGTTATAAACTTACAGGTATAAAAAAGCAGGTGTAGATAAACAAGTCTTCTCAAATGATAAAGTGGTGAGCAGAGCCAATATGATGGATTTCATAAATATTATGATATCTCGGCAAATATTTTATATATTAGCTTGCAAATATCAGAAATTTGAGTTTATGTTTTGTATGAAACTATAGATGTGGTATTGTTGGCATCATAAAATGTAATCTGACCAAACCCAGAAGATGATGTACCAGTGTTACATACAAAAATCGATATTTAGCCTTTTTTTCATTTACTTGCAAATTAAGAAATTAACTAATGTATAATACTAAAATTTGAGTTAAAATTTATACCAATTTTATTGACATACATGCACAAAATAGCAGTTAAATAAAATTTTGAATGTAAGTCTACAAATGTGATGACATGCCCTCTGACCCCTATCTACCCATATCAATAGGACTAAAATTACTAACAGTGATATAGTGGGGTATAAAGACTGGAGCAAGCAAGGTAGAATTCATATCTCATTGTTCAGACAGGCAAAGAAGAGAACCTTTCATCTGTGATAAAGCTAAAGTGTGAGAAAAGATAAGTATTATTGGAAATACATTTTTGGTATAGGAAAATATAGACTTTCTTAGCCATGGTGGACACAGCGCAGAGAGTCTGTTGTGTAGCCTTGTGCTTAACAACAAATAATACATATATTTATAGAATAACAATGAATGTATTGCTTTGTTTTTACTGATGGCTACAGTAACTTCTTGCTAATAAGTTTATCAGATTGACTTAGTGATCATAATAAACCCAAGTATTTTTATTTTAGGTTGTTGGTTCTTGAATCTTCCTTAAACTGTTTGATTCATTTTGCAAACTTTTAAAAAAAATTTTCTCCCAAAAATTTTCTTTAGAAATATATTACAACATTGATAATTATAGCTAATATAGTTATATAGTTTTTCATTTAGAACTGTTGTATTTTTTGCCAGTATTTGCCAAAAGTTGGAACAAAATATGATTATTATTACCTCTGCAACTAAAGTTTCTCTTCTGTTTTATCTTAATTTTGTCATCATTCTCTATCAGTAAATGAAATGAAGTATTAAAAGATGTTACCACTAAGCAGAATTTCTGCAGGAAAAAAAGTTGTCTTGATTTGGTGAATTAAGACCCAACACTTTCTGCCAAATACTTTCTTCTGTTAACAAGAACAAAGGTCTTAGACCTATAGTTGAAGTAGGCCTGATTGTTTTTGCATTATTATCTGAAAGCTATAATATTAGTGTGTCTGATTTAGAACACATAGATCATAACTAATATAGATATATCAGTAAATTAGCATGTAATTATTGATAAAACAAAATTACATACTTGCTTCACCCAACTAAGATTAATTTCTGTTAACATCAGATATTTGTTCATTAGATTTGCACAGAAATGTTTCTAAATATAAATGTTTCGCTTAATTAGTAACATAAAGTAATATACATATATCAGTAAATTAGCTTGTAATTATTGATAAAACAAAATTACATACTTGCTTCACCCAACTAAGATTAATTTCTGTTAACATCAGATATTTGTTCATTAGATTTGAAATGTTTCTAAATATAAATGTTTTGCTTAATTAGTAACATAAAGTAAGACACATTAAACTTCTCATTTCCATTACAGTAAAAGTGGTACAACACAAAATTGGAGTTTTGAAATATGTAGGGTTTATTGACTGCATTTGCACATTTTAGCAGACTGATTTCAAAGTTTTGTTTAAATATTAGTATTTAACTTGTAAAATGTGGTTTGGTGTGTAGTAGCTAAAACAGTGTCTAATAAGCTACCTAGTTAAATTGGAAAGAAAATTTATTTTGATTGCTTTTAGTGTTTTGTTTTTAAGTTTATCTATGAAAACACAGTAAAATATAACTTTATGTAACATTTGCAGCAAGCAACGATAGATAAGATACTTTAGTTTTGTAAACTGTTTTAAACATCTGAAAGCTTCTGCCACACTGATTGTAAATTTATCACTGGTACTCCCTTAAGCATTAGGTATATTGATAACAAAATATAATATTATGAAGTGAAGATCAAGAGCTTTGATTGATAGAAACGATTTCTGTGTATTTTGTATGGCTAATTCAGTCTGACTGTTACTGAATTCTTGCATGAGACTCTATTGATGTCCTTGTTTTAACTAGAAAACTTGTAAATTAAGAAAGATGTAAAACATTTGGGAATATTAAATGTAATCCTGAACTTCCTTATCTTAGTGTTTTTAACATTATGATAGCAATTCACACTTATTTGGTAATTAGTAACCAATAGGACATTCTAGAATGCATTTCTTTTTGTGAAATATTTGTTACTATGTGAACATTTTATGCAATGTATCAAATATTTCTATATTAGTGGTTAAACAAATACCTTGAAACTTTCTAAAGCTGAATTGCTGTTTACAAATTTCTTCAAATTGTCTCACTTATTACAGTTTTGTTTAATTTTTCTAGTACTGTCAGTAAATTTTTCTAGTACTGTCAGTAAATTTGCAATTTTTTTCTATTGAATATAATAAAAAAAACTAAATATATTTTGTTCTTGAATTAGCATTTCTCCAAGTTTCATAATTTGTACTTATCCTTATTAAACTGTTAATGTACTAGATTTTAAATTGTGAGGAAAATTACTTGCATTGCACTTGAAGAGTAAAAGTTGTGTTTTTTGTGTAAATATGCAGTTCAATGCACAGAGTTACAAACTTTTTAAACTCATGCATTTTGTACTATACAAAGTCTAAATGTAAGTAAATTCTGGGACCAAATCTCTCCTTAAAAAACTGCCTTTTATCTAAAACAAGTTATATCTTTGTCTGACCTGTTATGATCCAGTCAAAAATTAAATGTTAACATTGGGAACAATAAGGAAATGATCAAAATGTTTAACCTATATTTAATTTGTAATTGATGTGAAATATTTTTTTCTTAAATATTATGTATTCATTTTCAGGAATGTGTATTTGTCTCAAAGTAAATACTTTGTTACAAATTTTGTGAGTCCTCTGCTGTGCTTTTGTATTTGCTCCATATCTTCTTGTCATACCCAAATCTCTAAAATGTTGTAGGAGAGGGAAAGCTTAATAAATGCCTTGGCTACATTTGGGCTATCCCATGGTTGCAATAAGATGTGAAATATTTTATATGTACTTATTATATACGAACATGATGTATTTTGTAACTTTATGATTCTATTAATCTTTGAAATGTATGCAACACATTTGAGGTTTTATCATGATAACTTTTATTATGTGCAAAATAATTGCTAAATACAATTCAAACTTTTTTCAGCTCTTGTAAAAAATCATTAAAATATTAACAGGCCCCTCATGAGACAGTGGGGAACATTTTTGTTGAAAAAACAACTACCCAATCCAGTTTTTCTTAACTTGAACTGTAATTTTTTGGACATTTTTATTGACTAAAACTTTTATTGTTGGGGCTGAGAAAAGTGATTTGAAGTGGTAAGGTGACTGAAATTCGTCAGCGCATCATGAGCTTAATGACCAAGCACAAGAAGCATGGAAGTCTCCAAATGACATGCAGAGTACAATATTATGTCTCTAGCTGCTTTCAAAGTGTTCCTGTCCACTCATCCTACTGCTGTCTATTGTGATACTTTGAATTGCATGTAAAATTGTTCGTATCTCTATTGAAAGCTAAACATAAAAAGGTGATAGCAGAAGCATAAAAGGTTGGCAATTGTTTAATTAATGATGCTCAGAATGTGGCTTTATTGATATATACTGAATTTATTCTCAATGTATAGACCTTTGTACTATCTGGTATGGAGATTTAAGGATGCTGTATTTCACTTAAACATTTATTAATTGACAAACAAAAACTTCTTTTGTAATTGTCTCGAAAAGATATGTCCAAAACCACCCTCTTTGGTAGTTAGTTTCCAGATTGAACTTTTAATATTCAACAAATTATAGTGTGAACACACATCTTGGTTCCTGAGGGACGTGTTAATAACAAGAAATATTGAACTGAACAGGATGATATTTTTAAAGATATAACTAGCAGTTTGCCATTAAAGCAAATTAAACCAATTTTAAGAAAACAGGTTTACCTTTTCCTCCCCAAGCTCTTGGATTACATGGGTTGACTCCTGCCAGTTCATGTTTTCTACTTGTCAGTATCAGATATTTTTTGCTTGGGAATTTTCTCCCATGCCCTTACTCCTTTTCAGTTTGACCCTTATTTCACCCTCACTTCTGTTTAGGGTTGTCCACAGCTTCCCATCGGTGTTTGGGTGGTCAGTTAGTTGTTTTTTTTCTTCCTCAAGTTTCACTTCCATTTGTCTCCTTTATTATTGGGCTCCTAGGTTGTGATGCCTTGCTGGCTCACGGGCATCTGTTCCAGCCCTACTTCCTTGATCAATAGGTGGCGCAACTTTACCTCAGGTTCGTTTTTCCTTCTTTTATATCATTATTGCAACCAAGGGCCATATCTGCTCATCCACTCTTTTTGTTTTGGGTTTTCTTCCCTATTACCAAATTCCACACCTACATTTGTGTATGTCCCTATTTCATGATTCTTTCTAAATGGACATTTGTTGAATAGGTGTATTCCTGCAGTCCACTTTTCCTTTGGTTCCCAGGATTTCAGGGTGTGGTCGATAGGATTCTCCTGTCCAATATTATTCCACTTATTTTGAGTCCATTTCTTATAGCTTGTCTACTTCTAATGGAATCCTGTTTCAAGCCATGTCATATTTGAGGCAGCTTAGTTTCTGTATTTTCTTCCATCTGGAAAATATGGTATATGTCCTTTCTACTTCCATGGTCTTCTTTGGAAGTTCTTATTCCCCTCAGTTGGGCTCACATGAGGTCTCTTCTGTGAGCTTTGCATGACTGGTGGAACTTTTTTCAGGATCCCTTGAATATTCCTATCCATCTCCCTCCTTCCATTCAGACAGATTTGCCTGCTGGTTGGACAAGGGCAACACCACAGTGGGTGTTTCTCTTCTTACACCTTGTCCAGATGTGCACCTATTCATGGATGCTTTTCTTTTAAGTTGTTGTGCATATATGGATACTTAGGAGATTTCCAGAACTTAGTCCATGGTCTAGTCGAGTCTACATATCTATCTCTTGGAACTTCTCATTGTCAATCAGGCTCTGATTAATTTCCTACCAGCTCTGAAGTACAGATCTTGTAGGAGCCATTTGGCAACTCATCGGTTGGTTTTTTCATCACTTGGCAAGGGGGTAACTGGTTGGGATCTCTTAGTTTTAATATGTTAGACCTCCAGTTCTGGATTCTCAGTTATCAGATTGGTTTGTTGGCTTGTTATATTCCAGGTGCTCTGCCTCTTGTCATGGATCGTCTGTCATGTCCTGACGAGGTTCTCCCCACAGTGTGGTCTCTCGCCCCACAGGTATTCAGCTCGCTCTGTTCCCAGTGGGGTACTCAAGAGCTGGATGCTTTTGCCACCCACTTGAATTTTGAACTTTCCAGGGTTTTTTGGCAGGGGCTTTTCTGTATCCACCATTGCTGGATACTGAGCTACCTCACTGACCATTTTCTGTTATTCATGATATTGCCAGGTTTTTGCTTCTCCCATCCATATTCTTATAACAACCTAAAACAAACACCTCACTATAATCAAGGTTCAACAACAAAGAATACAATTTATTCAACTATAACATCATTATAAATTCAACACCTACCAAAACACAGTTAATAAACACGTGCCTGGCCAGGACATGACACTAATGTTAATGAGCAGTATATCATAAATATCAATATTATTTCAAATAATGAAATCGGGAAAAAGAACCAGAAAGGAAAAATCTAATTAAAAATATATATATTTCAATATTAATAACAATAATGAGTGATAAACAGAAATAGTTCACTAACTATATTGTGATTCCCTCTTTTAGTGAAGCTTCTGGCAGGGTATTTATTCACTGAGTAGGTGATGAGAGTACACCTCATGTGATCATAAATTTACATTATCTTCTGCTACATTAATAGTATCTGTACATCACTGCTAGGAAAACTAGTTATGATTTCATCAAACATACATATGTACTCAAAATACAAATGATTAGCTATAAGATTAGTTAGTGTTTTAATGCAACTAAAAATTCGTATATGAACTAAATGATATAGGAAATAATAAATGAACAATAAACACAACCATAACCATAAAAATATATAGTTGGCTATCTCACATTCCTTCCTCCTTGAAAAATGAAGTGATGTCATTAATTATTTTGTTTAAAATATTCCAGTTTTTGTATCCTTACTTTTAACTCCCTCTTTATATTGACATCATGAATCGTTTACAGTATAAGTACAAGTAAAATACAATTCATGTTTTTGAATCTTCAGCTTGATCTTCTATGGCTTTCAGCTCTGGTTCGACTTAGTGGAACTTTAACACTTTGAAGACCAGCTAACTACAATAATTAATTCGGCAACGTAGTTGCAATATCCTCTGAGGAGGAGATAGAGGTAAGTCATCAGCAGAATCTGTTGAAGGATGAGAAGTGGACACATCAGCAGAAACTCTTTTTCTTGTGGGGGACAACCATCAAGTCTTCTATAGTTAACATTTTCCTTTTACTTAAACTGCCAAGGACAAATGTTATCTTCTTCACAATCGAGAGAATTGTCACTGGGGAAATATATATATATATATCTTTAAATTAAAAATATGAAATCAACCTATAACTGCTCCTGATCTAAGATCTTTTAATTAATATGCTAGTGGAGTAACACACTTCATAATTTCGAAAGGTCCATTCCACCTCAGAGCAAATTTTGCAGTAAACTAATTTACTGCAGAAGATAAAGGATGTGTCCTTAATAATACTAAATCACCTACTTTAAATGTGTCTAGGCATCTCTTACAGTTGTGGGCGTGTTGCTATCGCTTCTAAGCCTTTTCAACGTTGGGTATTTCGTCAGTTGGTTCCAAGGAAGGAAGATCTCGCATCCCAAGTGAAGTTTTGCTGACATGTAACCTGTAGACTCATGAATAGAAGTTTTAATGGCTAGAGAAAATTTGGATAAATGATTATCCCAAATTCAATTATTTTTTTACCAAAATAATCTGACACAACCAACAGCTAACTATTTCCTTTACTAGACTTAGGATAAAGTCTCATGATTATCCTATTATCTCACCAGGTTCCATTAGTTTAGTGCATTGCATAAATCCAGCTGGCCGTTTCTGATCAAATTTAGAGATCTGACACATATGGCATGACAACACATAATTTTATACCAGGCCAATAATTATGTCTGGATACTTTATTGTTTTTGGACACCTAGATTAGCAGCTGTAGGATGATCATGCAATTCGATTAACATCACCAGTTTCATTGTTTTGTGAATGACTGGTCTGAATTCACCATTGTTAGTGATCCTTTTTGTATAATAAAAAACATTATCTTTCAAGACATAGTGTTTGGATTTACTTACTGTCTCTGGAATTATAGTAGAATTGTCCAGTTTTCAAATAAGAATATATATGCATGTATTCCTCATCTTTAACTTGCTCAGTAGCCAATTGTTCTTTAGTGTTAACATTGACAATGGCAAAAAATTTAGGTGATAGCTTACTGGTATCCAATTCTGGAGTTTCTTCTGGGAGATCAATAGGATGTCTAGTTAGGGCATCAAGTAACTGGTTTTTGTTTTTTCTTCTCTGTATTTCAAATGTTAAGTCTTGTAATTATAATGACCAACACAACAATCTACCAGTTAACTTCAGAGCTGTCTGTAACCATTTCAAGGCAGTTGTAACTATAAATTCTTCTCCATCTAGGTATATCATAACTTTTTCTATATCCCAGATTATGGCTAGTCATTCTAACTCTGTAGTAGTATAGTTTCTTTCTACACAGTTCATTGTTCTACTTCCCATATGCTATGACACCCTTCTGCTACAGAACTGCTCCTAATCCAACATTTCATGCATCAGTATGCAAAAAATAGTGTTCACCTTTTCTTGGAAGTTGCAAGAAAACTGATTTTTCCAAGCCCGTTCCCTTGGCTGTGGTTTCGCCAAGGGTTAGGTGTGGCAGATTCGTTTTATTTGTTGTTAAATAGTTAATGGAAGGTTTTACTTTCATGAGACTCAAAACTTCCTTCTTGATCCTTGCTCTCGTTTCCTGACAGCTGTCTTTCATTTCTTTGTTCCCTGTTTACATATTTTATTTCATGGAACAATGCATAGTTAAGTGCCCTATTTGATTACAAGTATAGTATTGCATTCAGTTTTAATCACTTCACCATTAAAAGTTGATTATTTATTATTCTGGCAATGCTCGTATTGTTTTGTAAATTTAAGCATATAAGCAATAGGTATAACAAAGTGTCATTCCAAGTATTCTGGTAAAGAAACATGCAATTGTGATATTATACACATCACAATTTCTCTTGCTGTGGCTTCAGAGTTCCATAATTTGTAACTTTTCACAGTTTTCCAATTAAATCTCAACTGACTCCCCTGCATTAGCATGATACTTTGTATTAAAAAGTTCCCCAGGCAATTAGATGTTATCTAACACCACTGGATTAGTCAAGGTTTCTTTAAATTCTCCCCAGTGTTTGAAAGCCATTTTTTATCCAAAAACCTTCTTCCATTCTAGTGGCCTTCCCTCAAACAGGAAGCTGTAATTACCCCCCATTTATTGTCAGGTACTTGATATGTACATAAATTGTTAGAATTACCAATCAACAATTTAATTCATACCTGTGATTTGTAATTACAAGAACTTATTAACTGTTTACAATTTGATGATTAACAAAATTAAAATATTGTTTTCATTCCTGAACTGTCAGTTTACTCACTATGCATAAATGTATACCCAAAGTCATAACAAACTGCAAATTAGTGTTTGAGCAGCACTTCTAATTTTTACTTTGTAATTTGTTGGAAGCATATAATTATTCACTTAATTAGAATATTCTGGAATGGTCTGTCTATGGGAAGGTATTTTCTCATCCCCCCAACCTTCTTTATCCTCAGCTGTTTTTTTTTTTCATCTCCATATGTCAGCTTTCCTTTTTTGAAATTATTGAGTAGGGTCAGCCTTTGCCTTACCCTTGATTTTTTCCCCTTTGAACCTTTCTTCCAAAGCCATCTTTAATAACCCATTTCCCATAAAGGTGTGACCATCCTTGTTTGTCTCTCGTTTCCTAACACAGGCTATTGGGGGAAAATATTAAAGAGCCAAATGCCCATTTTCAAGGAACTAATTTACTGATTTAAATATTTTACGAATCATTTTTTTTTAAGAAATGTAATTCTAAGACCTATTAAATCATGCTGTCACAATTGTTTTTTTCAAAAATGTAACTTAAATAGTGAAAAACTTGATATTTTGCTGCATTTCCAATCAGCCAAAAAGTTATTGAGGTAGCAAGTCACATGGTTTGATGACAAATAGGGAGTCTTACATTAAAAGCTGTGGCTGTCATCCTGAATTGAGTAAAGCTGGTTTTAAGTGTTCGTGGATGTACATAATAATGCGGTATTTCAAGTAAAACTGGTCTCCCCTAAAAGTGACAAGACAGATCTGCTTAATAATGGGAGACTCATCAACGTTTGCTGCAAAATAATGGTATATTCTCTAACCGAATTCGTGAGAAATAGAGACTGAGTAAAAGTGTACAATAATAATAAACCATCTTTATTTAAAAGAAATACTCTTAAAATGTATATTTACTGTGTCACAATGGACAGTTGCCTCTAATGGAGAGGTAGCTCTAAAGATACTCTAACTTGGTGATCCCTACTTGTAGACTGTCTCCCAAGATTGTGTTTCAGATTGGATAAATCCCATATTAACTACTCAAATCATTAATGTCAGATTTACCCATAGCAACTAGTTCCATTCATGTCACTGGTGGTCATTCTGAATGAAATACAAGAGAGGTCATTACCTCAAGAGATCACTTGACTGCCAGTAGAATAGACCACCATTTCCCAAATGCAAGTTTGCAGACTGGTACCAATCCTTGACTTAATTTCTACCGGTTTGCAGTGTGTTTTGGCTGTTGAAAGCACTGACACTTACTTATGTTTCTTTCAGTATTTGATGACTAAAAGTCGCCTGAGTCTACCTTTTCTTTTTTGTTTTCGAAATGAATTTGTTGTAAATGTGGTATTATTTTACCTATGTAATTAACAGATATTTTATTTGAAATGTTGGTCCCTGAAACTGTTTCTGGAATTTTACTGGTCTGGGATAACACAAAAAATGCTACTCTAGGGGAATGACATAGAACAACAGGTAGCTAAAGGAATTTGACCACCTTTGTGAAAAACATAATGTGTGGAAACTGCACACACATGCATAAAAAGCCAATTTTGAAAATTTATAAATATATCAATACAAGAAAGTAGAAAACATGTTATGCTTATCTACTACATTTATCCTGCCCCTTTACTTCAGTCTTGTCCTCAGCCAATTTAATCTTTATATTCAATAAAACTTGTAAACTTATTGGTCAAGGAGCAGTGTAACTTTATTTTGTCGTGTAAAAACACAGGCAACACAATCTTTTAACAAAGAAACTCGGTAGTTACATTGAAACACCCTTTAACAATGGATTACCACAAATGAATCATAATAAGAAAAAAATGCAAGCACTTATCATTCAATACTAACACCCTTTAACAATGAATTACTACAAATGAAGCATAACAAGAAAAATAAGCAAGCAGTGGGCTTACAATACAAAGTAACGTATTAACACAGGTTAGTCCACCTTGTTAATTAGTTTTATACAATAAATTTCGTAGAAGCTTGGACATCCAGAAATCTCTGACCAGAATACAATATACCAATGTACTTCACTACATTAAAAATACAAAAATAATCTGTAAAAAATAACAAAATACATATGGAAAAACCCCAACAAAGATCAAAGACATGAAATATGACCCATTAACAATGAACCACATTTAAAACAAAATCAAATTATAAAAATTATATCAAATACAAAAATAAACCCTCCACATAAACAGCATTATATTACTGTAGAATATTCAAATTTGTAACAGTTATATTCCTTAAAGGATTCCATAATATACACACACACAAAAAAAAAAAATTCGATAAGAGAACACTAGTATAGTCTACTATAAAATCAGTAATATAAGACTGAATTTTTTTAAGGTAAAAATCCGTATATCAATACCCATGACAGTCTAAAACAAGTGTTGTATGAAATTACATGGAAATACATTGGTATAAACAGGTAAATGAAAGAAACCCTTTATTATGACTTATTGTGAGAACATACAAACACTTTAATAATGAAATAACACTTAACAGCAAAACCATTATGCAGTGAGACTCAGTTTTAATCAGATTACAAAAACAAATATAATCTTGATACATGTTAGATTTTAAGGCATATTTAAATTTCAAAACAAAAACTCATTTAAGCACAAAATAGTATGTTAATATTACATAATGATAATATACTGGAATTTTCCCAAAAAAGAATAAAAACGTAATACAGAATATTTCTCCATCACCTACACATATACAACATTTATCATGCAATTACAACTACAAGAAAACGAACTCTACAATAATGATTTAACAAATTGACAGAATATCTGTGGATCATCTGCTGGTGCTGTTGGTTTGGCGTATTGTTTCTATGGCTTTTACCAAAGCTTTCTAAGTATGAGTCAACTCAGCAGGAAGTTGTTAGACTTCTCCCAAATGAGATGGGATTCCACATCTCACTGCAGCTGGTCTTTTTGTCAGTTGAACAAAGTCCAGGCTTCAATCTATGTGTCAATTTGGCAAAGCTTTTTATATACTGGAATCTGATTTAGTGTTGATCAAATAGTGATGTTTGCAGATAGGATGGTGGATAGCTTTAACTCCAGCTGTAACTGAGTTAAACCCTTGGGTTTCTTTAGTGGTGGTGGTATGGATGCTGTCGATATTGAGGCACTCAGGTTCATTTGTGGGACCCTTGCCACTAGTGTTGCAGTGACTGATGGAGGCTGAACCCTCAGCACCAGCTCAGGGAGACCAGTCTGGTGCTCAGTCGACCCTCGAAAAGACTTCATCTCCAGAAAGGTCTTTTTTGGTCATGCTATATAATGGTCTCTTTGGAGGTGAGTACACATCTGGCACCTATTCCATTTGGTTGCTTTCTCCAACAATGAACATTAACAGTTAAAATGGATGTTTGGTCAGTAGTTTGGTTGTTTCCTCTTTCACCCTTACCAGAATAGCAGTGGGGTGGCAAAATGAGGTTGAACCACATGAAGCTAGGCTTTACTGGCTTTAAGAACCGACAATGTAGGGTCCACTGCAACTGGACTTACTTTTAGTGACCTCACAATTACAGGGTGAAAATGTATGAAAGAAGATTATTCTGCTCCAAAAAGTTTAAGAATCACATTGTCCATAGAATTAGCGAGACCCTTAGTGTTTGATTGAAACCCATACAACATATTTTGATCCAGGGGCTCTGCCAATCCATGAGTCACGCTGACATCAGACATTTTAGGAATGGCCATTAAGTCTATGTCCTTTCCATCACTAAAGAGGAAGTTGTAGGCATAATGGTTTCAACGTTTCCCTCCATGATGCAATGGTTTAAATCACCTGACCAGGCTAAACTAAACTGAATGGTAATTCAACTTTCTAATGAAAAAACAAGGTAGCCAGAAGGAATAGGATTTTAAACAACAAAGTCGGGATTGAAAATATAAGGTCAAAAAATTCAGATTGGCCAGAAGTCCAGTCAGGTTTGTAGGTTGTAAAATGTTGTAAGTATCCAGTTTAAAATGTGTCCTAGTCTAAAATTGCGGTAAGAAAACTTGTTTTGGTCAAGTAATATTTCTACACACTTCACATATACTCATACCTTATATCATCTGTAAAATACTTACTCCTAACACTAGTGAACAGCTCAGCCCACTAGTCTTCATTGGGTCTAACCAGTACATATATATAGTTGAGTTGCTCACTATTATCATTCCCATGGCAACAACTTACACTCTGACATAATCCCATTCCTCCCATCACCATATGGTTGTTACATGAACAGAGCACTAGGTGCCAGTAGAAAAGAAATGGAATAAAACTTTAGAAACTGGCTTCTACACACATGAGCTGCTCAAGTTAGCAGACACTAATGTCTATTCCAAAACATACCTCCACTAACTCTATAGCTATTTCTCGATCTCCAGGGTTTCCACTCTTTGCCCATCTAAGCACTGAAAATGCTTGCTCCAGTCGTTTATACTCCAATCAAATGCCCCTGATAAATTCTAATTTGCAAAATTCTCTACCAACTTCAATGCACCCTCTATCTAGGTACTGTATATAAGTACTTCATTCAGATAATGTTAGCACTTTTTCTTGACAAAGCATTCGGCTCGGGTTTCTAAAAAAAGAACTGTTGTGATTATTCACAATTTACATTGCGACTTTGAACGTGGTTGGCGTTACTATGGTTATATATTCATTTATATTTATAAATTACTTTAACAAACAATAAAAAAACGTACCGACGGGTATGAATTCCCGAGTTACTGTTTCTCTTATGGAGGCCAACCAGACCTCTTCTCTTCCACCTCTGTTATCTGGTGTTTGTCAACTGCCAGGGGAGGGGTCACTCTCAGTTGAAACAGTCCGTGATATGATCCGTTGCGAGATGAAGACATATATATGCAGATCGAGGGTATCTCTTCAGGGAGTCTCTGAGGCGGCTTTTGCAAATGACCTGTGACCAGCTGGAGAGAATTCAGACTCGCTTTTTCTGTCTCCTTTTTTAAATAGGTTGGCCTCGACAGAGGATCATCTTAATTAGCCACCTCCAGCACTTTTTGTTCAGTTGGTTACTCGGGTTTGTGGGGGTTTTGGGAGTCTCTCCTATTGCATTTGACTTTACTCCTTCCTTGTTGGCAGAAAGGATGGCAAGTTACTACTTAGTTTATCCTCCTTTTCCTGATATTGCTGTTCATGTTGGGAGATTTGCCGCTCAGTTACGGGATGTGATTGTTATACTTTGTCCCCCACATTTATTGAAACAGCATTTGGTTTATTACCACCAGGAGGAAGTATATTTAGATTCACAAGAGATGGACTCCTTTTGGACCTGTGGGGATCTAGATTGGAACCTGTGATTACAGTTTTATCGTATTTGTCTTACTCTTACGACTGTCCTGAAGTATTTATCTTTGATCCAGCTTTTGTCAGAAGCCTATCAATGTTCCCCTGAACAATATGAGGATGAGTTGGGGATTTTACTGATATCTACCCTAGTTCTTTCCTGGCTGGTTTGTTGTTGGGATTTATTGGGTAGAGACAAAAGCTGGATCAAAGGTTTTTGAATCCTCAGCACTATCAGGTCTACTCAAATCCTTTTGTATTCTTCGACTCAAACAACCATTTCAATTACCAAATTGTAATTTTATAGTTGTTTTACATTCATTGTCTCATCCTCCCTTTGAGACCTTAGCTTCGTTTCTTTGTTTCACCTTTCTCTTAAATTGTAATTTTTGTTGTTGTTGGCTTGTGGACATCATTGGTCAGAGTTGTTTGTAATCCATGTGCATCAGCTTCTTTATCATTCCACATTTGTCCTGCTTTACCCCAATAGGTCTTTTCTTCCCAAGACTCTCACAGCCAGGGAAGTGGAAAGGTCCATCTCACCAATTCATTTGCCAGCCATTTCTCACTTTTATGACTGCTCTGATCCTGATCATTTGTCATGTCCTGTTAGGGCCCTTAAGTGTTATGTGGCTCATAATAACTCATTTCGAGGTAGTATGAATCAATTGTTCATTCATTAGAATCCTTCTATTTCCCTAGGTGGTTGCGTAAGTTGATTCACATGGCCTAAAATGGATTATCATTACAGGAGAAGAATCTTTAGTGTGTCAAATCTCACCAGATTCGTCATATCTCTATATCATTAGCCACCCGATTGAATTATTCTCTGGAAGACATTTTGCAGGCTGGTATGTGGACTAATTTTAATACTTTCCTATCTCATTACTTACATGATCTGCCAGTTTCCTCTTTTGAGGGTTTTCAACTACTCCCTGCAGCTATTTTGACCACATCTGTTAGATTTTAACCAGGGGTGAGTATTTCCTCAATTATATAGTTTTTTTTTTATTTCAGGTATCCTTTTTATTTTCACTGGATCCCATCTATGACGAGTGTTGACCAGGCA
>NW_013671175.1:33096-39211 GCF_000517525.1 Limulus polyphemus
CTAATTTTAATACTTTCCTATCTCATTACTTACATGATCTGCCAGTTTCCTCTTTTGAGGGTTTTCAACTACTCCCTGCAGCTATTTTGACCACATCTGTTAGATTTTAACCAGGGGTGAGTATTTCCTCAATTATATAGTTTTTTTTTTATTTTCAGGATCCTTTTTATTTTTCACTGGATCCCACTCTATGACGAGTGTTGACCAGGCAGGTATGCTTTCTCTTTTCAATTCTGCACTAGCAACCACTTTCACTATAATTACTATAGGTTGAAACACGTTCTGTCTAAATAGGGTGTTCCATAATACCATCTAGGCACCTACCAAATGGTATTACCTTATTATGGACCACCACTCATAGACTATCATGAGTAAAGCTAAAGGGGATCCTACTCATCCCTGCTGATCTTCAGGTTGAATAAATTTGGACTGATTTGCTTTTAAAATTGTAGGGAACTTGGTTCATCTATTGCACAGTTTCCAGAGCACTGTTTCTCAGGACTCCCAAACATGTATTACCTCCCCCCCCCTAGACTATTAGTGGAGCTCAGGAGTTCTTACTACCCCCAATTTCCAGTCGCTGGGGTTGCAGACAGATGCTTTTCCTCCAGTGTTCGAGTGTGTTCCTCCACCCTTGGAGAAGAAGGCAATATTGAGGCCCACTAACTCGGGTCCCTGGATGTTTTTCTCAGATTCAGTAGGAGTGGCACCAACCTCCGTGGGAACCTACTTGTAATTCTGGTTCAGATTTGCATGACCCTTCTCTTTGATCAATGTCGGATTCGTATATTGTTCATGGAAGAAGGTCCACTATCTCCTTATAATTCCGAATGTGAAGTGGTCCCATCCTAGGTTCTTGGTTGAGCACAAGTTTGACTTCTTCTCCATAATTTCAGGGGCAAGCAAAATACTTCTTGCCCACTTGGTTGGAGTGTGAGGATGAATGTTCATAATTCCAGACTGGATGAGTTCTGTTGCTTTGGTTGAGCATGGCATACACGATCCCATCATTCCAAGCATGGGGTGTTGCCTTTTGGACTTCTTCAGGTGGAAGAGAAAGTTTGTCCATTTTGGTGTTGCTTACTTCTCGTCGTGATTCTGGTGGTGTGAAACACATCACTCAATGGCTACGGGTTGGGATCCAATCAAAGGTATATATATATATCATTGCGGTCCAATAGCCCTAGCCACCAACATGGGATATAGGTACCATGACCCATTAATTCCAAACCCGAGTGGTGGGACCTCAGCTATCTGGTTGGGTCTGGCCTATACTGATGATTGCTCATATTATATTCCACCTTTGTTATAGAAACTGAGTTCCAGGTGAAGAGCATTCCTGTTCTGGATATAGTGTGGTTCACCCACTCTTGTACCATCTTTATCTTGATACACTCCTGTATGGTTCATGCATCCACCTTCTCAACGTGGGATTCTAGCTATAGTGTCAGCTGAGGTAAGTATGTTTTGGAAGTTAACATTTTCCTGAGCTGAAAATGTATTTCCAATAATACTTACCTTCACTGACACTCTCCCGCCCTACCTCCCCACTAAAAGCCAACTTAGGTTTCGAAAAAATTGATTACATTATCTGAATTTGCCAAGAGTACTCGAGTGGGGTATAAAAGACTGGAGCAAACGTTTTCACTGTTCAAATGGGCAAAGAGTGGAAACTCTGAAGATCGAGAAATAGCTACAGTGTCAGTGGAGGTAAGTATTAGTGAAAATGTTAATGCTAGTGACCAGAAGAATCAGTTAACACTTAAATCATCTCTCCTTAGAATTTTTTTACATAAACGTTTAGCGGTATTTATGTGCAATTACAAAAATTTCACTATGTCTGTGTTAATTCTTCCCTCTAATAACATATTTAAAGCCTGCATTTTCATGCATTTTAAAACAATGTTATGAAATTATTTACTAAAACTGTGTGCTTATAAAATAGTTCAATCTGCATGACTGAAAATATTCCACCATAGGCAAATTTAATTCTGGGTACACTAAGATTACATCTGATATGATATCCAAGTTACTTTCTCTGAATTTGATATGCTATTGATAATTTCATCAATTTAAAATATATCGATTTAGTCCAATCTAAATATCTTGCACTAGCCTCACCGAAAAACAACAGGTAAAATTACATTTTCTTTCAGATGTAGGGAAAATTTCCTTGCTATTCTTATTATTCCATGAAAATTCATTACTTGTCGAATATTTCACTGTCAAAATTGAAACCATCTCTCACTGGTATTAATGGAAATAACAGGTACACTCTTGTTTGTAATTGATCCATTCCTGTTATAAAATGCACATGAATAATTTTATATAATGTTTATACACGCGTGTGAGACCATACATGTATATATACATCTATATTGCTATATATCTATGTCACCACTACATGTTCTGTGTACACCAGTAGCTACTAGCGTATGTGCAAATTACTTTGGTAGCCATTTCTGGTTACCTTCCTGAAGTTATATTTCAACAACTGCAGTCAGTAATTGCTGACATCCATATGCTATCAAATTTCAATGTTTTATCTTTTCCCTGGCAGAATTAATATATTAATTATACAATATTATTAATAATACAATAAAGTGTACTAAAGAAGCTAGTGAGCATCATGTTGTATGCCACATAGAACTTTTTCCACTCGTCTAGATCAAGTAAGTTATTACCTTGAAACGTCAGATGATGTTTTGGTTCAGAAAATTATCCATTACCTCAGAAAACAAGGATTTCAAACACATTTCACACAGTTTTCACTTAAAACAAGCACAGATAAAATGTATACTTTATATGTCACAACAGACGTTTGCTTCTATTGGAGAGTTAGCTCTAAATATACTCTTATTCAGTGGTCTCTGGTTGTTGACTGTGTTTCCCAAGATTGTTTCAGACATTAGCTACTTAAATTGTTAATGTTAGATTTGCACATAGAAAGTAGTGCTGCTCATTTGTCTGATTATTCTTAATAAAATACAAGAGAGATCATTACTTGACTGCCATTAGAAAATATACCAACTTGAGTGAGTGAACCTGCCGCTCTCTTTCTTACTGGAAGACAAAAGGTGAATGACCTAGAAAAATAGGTAGCTAGAGCACAATGAACTTCTTGACAAATAGAACACATTTTGAAAATTTTTACATTAATACAAGGTGATTTATTAGGCTTATCTGCCACATTTCTCCTACCTAAAATACTTCAGCCTTGTTATAGGCTAAGATTAATCTTAACCTTAAATCTAATAAAACTTACAAATGTGTTTTGGTCAGGGAATGGTGTAACTTTCTCCAATCTCTTTAAAAACACTTACATGTAAAATATATAACACAAACCTTTAACAAAGAAACTCAATATTTACATTATACTACAATAACAAATTTGACATTCAGTCTTATCAATTTGAGCCTTTGAAAGTAGTTTCTACTTAAGATTCATAAGGTAAAAGGTACGAATATTTTCAGAAACTACTAAGGTGAAGGAAGAAATAAAGATGGAATGACTTGATAACACTGACTGATAAGTGTTTTACTTACCTTATGATAGTTTCGTATATTTTAATGTACCAATGGTTTCTATCTTCTTATAGAATTCACTGATCTAGCCAGTAAGAGTTTTGATATTATTCCATAATGGATATCATGATTAAATCACCAGTTATGAGGTGGACCCATTCAGTGTAGCTCTAAACTAAATTCAGTTTTACCTAGATATATCAAGGAAATATTTTGGTGCCATAACTGTAGATTTTCGATAGCTTCTGAAGTGTGTACTGCTATTTACACCTACTCTTGCTTGATTTAAGTTTAGAAAGACTTTATAGTTAAAAAAAAGAAGACATTTTCCCTGACTAGAAGTACTTTGCAACTGTTAATAGAAAGAGTGCACCCAAGCGGGGATTGTTATCTGAAAAAGTTGCTGTATCTAGAAGAAGACTTTCACTGATACTGCAAAGATTCATGAGGTTGGTCTCATTGCAACTGATGGTACAGTATGGAGAACTGCCAGAATCAGGTTCACCCAGAATGTCAGGTCAGTTCTTCTCTTGAGGATCAGTCTTGATGAGAGAAAAACACAGACAGAAGCAGTGGCATGATATCTAGTGAGTCTGAAACTAAGTAAGCCAGAGTAAGTGACTTCCAGCTCTGGTGAAAGCCACTTGAAGCTGGATGGGAAGCACCATCGGTGGATGAGATCTATCTACCAAAGCTATAGCATCTGCAGGTGAGATTGTGGGTGCCAAATGAGGAAGTAAGTGGGTCATGGGGCTGTGGTGAACTTCTCCAAGCCAGAAGGTATAGTAGTGATCCATGGAGGGGCTTGTAGATGATGAAAAAGCTGCTTAGAGCACCTCATTTTTCTGTCACTCTGGATCAGAAGTATAAAACACATTCCACTTCTTAATGATAGACTTCACCATATTCAAAGGAATAAACAACAACTTTGAAATTTTCCTGTAACCTTCTCCAGATCTGTGCTTCTCTACCACTTTATTCCTGATTTGTTTGGAAAGTTCATTGGACTTCGTGGTTTGTTTGTTGTGTCACTATGTGAGTTGTGGCTTGAACAGATGCATTTATTCTGAAGTCACGTTAAGCCACTTTGACTACACACAGACAGAAACAATTACACTAATCCTGTGACCTTTCAAGCTAAGTAGTAGACTGTGTAAATTCTAAATATAAAGTTTCATTCAAAACTTTCATGATTGCAAGCTCAGACGGCAACAAAATGTTGAAATTTTGCAGGGAGTGAATACTTTTGTAAGGCACTGTTAATGAAAACTATAAACATAAGTTGAGACAAGTTGAAATCTGTATGTAATCCTAGGGAAGTATAGCTACACTATACACATATAGAAATACTATCTACCTTTGTAAAACACACTCAGTATGCATAGTAAGACCATCTGCCTATAGATCTTCTGTGATTTTAGTCCCTTTTATTCATTGTACCCAAGAAAACAGGAGATTGGTGTCCTCTCATTCCACCATCTGCTTATACTAACACTATCTTTAGTAGCACAGTCCACCTGTAGGACCTTAGTATCACAATCTGTCTATAGAACCTTAATAATGCTGTTTGTCTTTAATCAATAAACAATAATAGTTTTACTTATAAAATATAGACATTGGTAACATGTTGAAACACTGTACAATGATCTCATCATCCAATTGAACTATCTACCTGTACAAACACTACCCTTAGTAACACTGTCTGTCTTTGTAAAATGTACTGTTATGCCTCCATTCGTTAGTTAATTTTCTGTAAAAAATTCTTTCCAAAGAAACTTTACTGATACAAGTCCTTTCTTCAATAAAACTGGTTTATTCTTTCTGAATACAACTTTGCGATACACTTAATTTCAACAGTCGCGCTATAACAAACGCTATAATTCACACTGAACGTCTCACGTGCTCGACTCAACAATACTCTGTCCGCAGTTCAATTACACATTCCATTGTTGCCGTCACGTCTTGACCGTCTTATATATAAAAGAATAACGAAATCTAGTAAACGCTAGAGCATTCAGGAACCTTCGAGAATATGATGTGTTACCAGTTCACGTGACCCCCGCTGTCGTAACAGTACGAAATATATATAAGACAAAACTATAAAGTTGACAAGAATAAAATTAAATATTTAATTTTTCTTACAAAGTGAAACTCTAAACACAATGGTAGGCAAATTACATCAAATTGTTAATTCTGAGACTTCTATTGTTACCATAAAGTTAATATACTGTTGTCACCCTTCGATGGTTCAGTCACTAACTATCTGCGTGCTCATCATACCAACCAATCCTCTGGTACCACTTCGTGGCCATAACAACATGCTCTCTGTTGAGTAACACTGGAGCTATGATGTCACGTGACATATCTTAGCAACGTGCTCTCTGATAGCAGAACTTCTGTCATTAAGTGTCATGGCAGCATGAAACATCCACATAACTCAGAAACTATTGTTATGCCTCCATTCGTTAGTTAATTTTCCGTAAAAATTCTTTCCCAAGAAACTTTAGTGATACAAGTCCTTTCTTAAATAAAACTGGTTTATTCTTTCTCAATACAACTTTGCGATACACTTAATTTCAACAGTCGCGCT
>NW_013671175.1:39314-46111 GCF_000517525.1 Limulus polyphemus
ACCGCCACTTCTTGGCGGCTTATATATATAAGACTACCGCATATCTAGTAGCCTCTCGAGACGCCAGGAAGGGACGTGAACGTTCGAAAACATGACGTCTAACTAGCGTCACGTGACCTCCCGCTGTCGTAACACTGTTATCCAACAGAATGATTATGCCATTGCAATAGAAGTTAGGTTGATTACTGACGAGATACTACAGTACGTCCTATCAAAGGTTATTGTCAGCATGAATGGAGAGGTGAAGAGGTATATTAATAACACTGAACATATTGTTACAACAGCGGAAGTCACGCGACGCTGGGAGCATGCGCGCTGGAGTTTCTCGAAGGATCATGAATTTTACTGGCAACTCTAGTTTATTCGAGGCGCCCTCTTTTTTTTAGTATATAAGCCTGGCGAAAAAAAATAAGCGGCATGGAAGAGATATATAGATAGATTAAAAAGATAGATAATTGAGTCAAGCGAACAGTAAATAAAGTTGTTAAGTTTAAATTGACTGTGGAAATTCTGTGTACTAAAAAAGTTGTGTCAAGATAATTAAGAAACGATTTGTATCGCTGAAGTTCCTCGGAAAGAATTTATACCGGAAATTAACAAACCAGCAGATACGTAACTGTTGCGTCAGCGAGTCACATGACACTGTGACGCAACGTTTCTAGAACTATCATGTACTTTGGCGAATGTTCAAGTTCTTACTAGAAATAGGGTACGCTGGTATATAAAAGAAGGGAGGTAATGCGTGTGTAGATAGTGAGTAATTGAACTGCAGTCACACGGTATTGTTGAAGTTAACGTTCGTTCGTTACAGTGTTGTTTTAGCGCGAGTATTGAGATTAAGTGTATCGCAGAGTTATATTCGGAAAGAATAAACCAGTTTTATTAACTAAAGACTTCTGTCGTTAAAGTTTCGTTGGAACGAAGTTACGGAAAAATCAATTAACAAACGGAGACGTAACATAACATTATTCTATAATGGCGTCAGCACCATTTCGAAAAACAGTGGAATTGCCATAAGCTTTTTTAAATTGTCTTTTTAAGATATTTTTAAAAATAAAAGTTGTAGTATTTTAGAAACATTATATTAGCAAAAGATTGATTTAACTGATAAAATTTCAATAAAAAGATTTAAGTCTTGTAGGAAATGGAGAACCTAGAAAACTGGAGTTGTTCATAGGCACACTGTGATTTTATGCTTTTGTAATGATTTCTATTTTTGAAAAGATTATTTAGGGTTAAATCCAGTCCATTTAATTATAATGAATGCATTTTATTTTTTCTGTTATATGTTTTGCAATGTGAAAAACTTCCATGTAACTAAAAATAGGCCTAACTTCACAGATAATGCTAAATACTCACTTACTTATTAACTTTTCTGTAATCTTTTAGAAAAACTTCAATTGCTAATGAATTAAGGTCTGTCATGACCTGGGGGCTATGATGTTCAAATTACAATCCGCGGATCACGGGTTCGAATCCCATTACTAAACATGCTCTCTCTTTCAGCCATGGGGACGTCATAAAGTGATTGCTAATCCCACTATTTGATGTTCAAAGAGTAGTACAAGAGTAGATGGTGGGTGGTGTTGACTAGCTGTGTTCCATCTAATCTACCATTGCTAAAATAGATATGGCTAGTGCAGATAGCCCCTGACTGGCTTTCGATAAATTCAAAACAAAACAAACCAGCTAACTAATGAATAAAAATTTAACTTTGGTTTGATTTTCTTGATGGCTAAACATTCTTGAATTCTTATATCTTGCTCATTGTTTTTATACTGACTTTCTGTCTGTTGAATTAGTGTATGTATGGTGTGTATTTTTTCGCTTCATGAGAAGTGTCAATTTAGACTTTTACTTCTTGAAATTTTATATAATGATAATACACAGATATTTCGTAGCCAGATTTTGAGAAGAATGTCTTCCCCTACACCATTGCTGTTTTTTTTTCTTTAGAGGTAATTGCAAGTAAGAGAATATAAATTCTGAAAGGCTTTATACATCATTGAGGGTTAATTGCACTTTATAAAATCAATGTTCCACCTTCCATACTGTTCTTCTTCCTTCATCAACTTTAATACTGTTATGTCTCTGGTCGTTTCAAATTTCCCGTATAATTTCCTTCAGATGAAACTTTAGCGAAACAAGTCCTTTCTCAATACAACTTTGCAATACACTTAATTTCCACAGTCACTTTAAACACACTCTATAATTCACAACGATTCACGTACTTTACTTATGGTCACTACCATGCTTGACTCAATTGTCCATCTCTGTCTCTGCCTGTCTGCAATTATCTATGCCGTCACTTCATTTGCCGGCTTATATATACAAAAACAGAGGGCACATAGAAAAGACTAGAGTTGCCAGGAACAGACATGATCCTTCTAGAATCTCATGACGTGTTACGTGACGTCTGCTGTTGTAATACTGCCCCTTCCTTAGTATTGTTCGTCCCAAACAATAGCCACTTACGTTAAACCAATAGATAATTAACAATAACTTAATTAAATGGACAGAATTTACAAACACAAAACTAAAATTCAACAAAGTCTCTTAATTTTACGGAACGTATCTTCTTTCGTACTGGTCTCCGTCTCGTTGGCTTCTGCTTCACGTCGGGTTCATCTGCTCCAACAGGAAATGTCCTATTATCGGTAACAGTCACATCAGTGGTAGTAACTTCATTAAGGACTTCATTATTTCCCTTCTCAAAACCGAATAGAGTTTCTTCTTCGACAGTGGCTATTTCAGGTGACAAGTCTTTAGCAGCGTCATTTGTTCCATTGTTAACTTCGTTCCAACTGAAATGTCCAGGACCATGATAATGCCAAAGCCTGTTGGCATGCACCACCTTTGCCTTACCTCGCCGACCACACTTTATTCGGTAAGCCTTGCTGATAGACGATCCACTATGTCATCTGGACCTTCCCATGGAGAAGACAAGTTAGGAGACTTCCCTTTGGTCTTCCTCGGATTATACAACCACACCTTGTCTCCTGGTACAAATCTGACTTCAGTAGATCTCTTATCATAACATAGCTTCATGGAATCAGCAGATGTTTTCAAGTTTGGACGCACTTCATGGTGAATATCATCCATCCTTTCAGATAACACTTTCACGAACTCTGACACATTTTCAGGCAACTCTTAAAAAGGTGGGTATCCTGTTATCAGGTCTACTGGCAACCGAAGTTCCCGACCAAACATCAGCTTTGCTGGAGTGTATCCAGTGGATTCATTCTCTGCTGTTCTATAGGCCATCAACAGTGAAGGGAGTGAGATATCCCACTCATCTTGGCGGCTATTACAAAACTTTGCCAATTCTTGTCCCAGTGTTGGATAGGCAACATGCGAAAAGAAAAACAAAAGCATGAGAAAACATTGCTTTACAAACCTTAAGACTTAATAAAAACATTGCATATTTTGCATATGAAAGCATTGTAATGTTTACTGATAATCTGACAAATTTCGTTAACACACGCTTACTAATTTAAAAATTATAGCATGAAAACTCTAACAAGCAAAAAATGGTTACGAGGTCGATCCCAGGTACCTAGCCCGCGCTGAAAGAGGTAACTGGATTTGGCAGGAGATCGTTTTTCGTGATGGTTAATGCTCGTCTTGTTTGGTCCCTCGAATCAAACAGCCTCCTCTTGCCCATCAAGTGAGAGTTCCATTGACAATGCTCCACGTGGACCACCTGATTTGACTGGAAACCTCGACCAGGGAAGCCTTTCTCAAGAGGGAACATATTGTTTCTGTTTTCTTCGATCTTGAGAAGGCTTATGACATCACGTGGAGGTACGACATTTTACAGGACCCCCACTCATGTGGGTTACATTGCCATCTACCCATTTTTATTCAGAACCTTTTACTTGACAGGTGATTCCAAGTCCATGTGGATTCGACACTTTCCCGTTCTTTCACACAGGAACTTGGAGTCCCTCAAGGTTATGTCTTGAGTATCACACTTTTCAGTATCAATGCTATTACTACACAACTTCCACCTACTTTTGCTAACGGATTCTATGTCGATGACTTTCACATCTCATGTAGGTTGTCGAACATGAGGTTTATTGAGTGATAGCTTCAGACTGCCTTCAATTGCTTGTTGAAGTGGACCACACCAAATGGTTTTACCTTTTTTTTCAAAACCGTTTGCATGCATTTTGTCACCAACAGGGTCTAAACCCTGACCCTGAGCTCCGTCTCTGTGATGTTGTTCTTTATGTGGTCTCTGAGGCAAAGTTCTTGGGGCTTATCTTTGACTATAACCTTACTTTCATTCCTCACATAAAGCAGCTATGTATCAAATGTACAAGAGCACTGAACATCCTCTATGTCCTCTCTTCCACCTATTGGAGAATGGATTGATGTTCTATACTCAAGATCTATCGTGCCCTTATTCGATCCAAACTGAACTTTGGTTCTGCCAGGACTCCAGTCTTGAAGGTGTAGAACACATTCACCATCTGGGGCTTTGGCTCTGCACAGGGGCTTTCCACACTTTTCCAGTCCAGAGTTTGAATACTGAGCCCCACGAACCTCCTCTTCACCTCCACCATTTGCAACTTGCTCTATGGTATGCTACCAAACTTCAATCCTTACCACAGCATCCCACCTGGGATTGTGTCTTTCTTCCTCTTTCAGAACAGATGGTCTGCAATTCCTACCTTTGGCCTTTGTATCCAGGCACAACTGGCTTAATTGGGTCTGGCATTGGATGACGTTGGTGTCTCCAATGATCAGCCCATTCCACTATGGCTCATAATGATCCTCGAATGTGACCTTTCCTTGAGTCATCTGAGAAAGGCGGACACTCCCGATTGGAAGTACTGTCTTCTCTTTGCTGAACATCTTTTGAACCATTCTTCTATTCCCGTTTATACAGATGGTTCGAAATCAGGTGACTCTGTGGGCTCTGTCATGGTTTTTTGTGGCTCAGTGGTTGCTCAAGAATCCCCTCTACAGTTTCTATGTTCACTGCCGAGTTGTATGTCATTTCTCTTGCCCTGGATCATGAAGAAGCTATGCAATACAGCAATTGTACTATTTAAACTGACTCTCTTAGCTCTACTGACCCTGGAATCGCTTGACGTCAGTTCTCCCTCTGTTCTCATCGATATTCAACAACGACTGGCCCATTTTTCTCTATCTTCTGTTTCCATTCCGTTTTTCTGGATACCTGGTCACGTTGGTATTCGAGGGAACGAGCTCGCTCACACTGCAGCTAAGTCTGTCTTCTTTGGTGCCGTCACGGCCATGCCTGTCTCATATATAAACTACTTCGCGCCAATTGACAGTCGACTTGGGGTGAGCAACGTCATAACAAGCTTTTCCAGATCAAACCTTATGTTGCTCTTTGGTCATCTTGTTTTCGGAATGAGGAAGTTGTCCGGGCTAGGTTAGCATTAGTCACAGTTTTTAACTCCTCGTTTTCTTTTATCTGGTACTGACTCACCAATGTGTAGCCTTTGTGACACTCAAGTCACAATAGCTCACATTTTACTGTCGTGCCGTCGTTACGACCGTGAGTGGCGGCACCATTTTCGACAATACTTTCTATGGGTTTACCCCTGGTGTTGGACGATGTCATTGGCGATGGTGACACTGTCCAACTTGACCGTGTTTTTAGCTTTTTGTGGATTTTAGGCCTTTTTAATTGTATTTAAATGTTTTTACCTGATTTTCGAACTTTGTTTAATTTTCAACTTAATTTCTTTCACATTTTATAATCTTTTACCTTTGAAATTTTTACCAGTTCTTTGGCGCAGACAGTCTCGTTGCTTTGAGCCATAAAACGGCAATCAACCAACAAACCAACCTAGAAATACTAAAAAATGGCATCTGAAATTGTCAAAAAATAAATTACATTTCCATTTTTCAAATGAATGTAAACAGTTAAAAGTGATTCCTAGATGTCTTTATTTTCAGGTTTCTATTACGAACTTTCGGTATTCTAAGCAATATAATAAAATTCAGAATGAGCTGCTTAACTTTAAATCAAGCAAAAAAGTCAGCTAAGTAAATCTTAGAGACACTTAAATTATTAAAAAATAAAGTAGGGTATCTGGATTTTATACATTTAAGGCAATTCATTGAAACACAAAATAATAAAATTTTAATACAAATTAATAGTAAGCAGCTAGATGAGTTAAATTATATGAAGTGACAGTTAGGTTCTACTATGTTTTCGGAGAAACCTAATGACGTGATATTTAATTTTCCTAAATATGTTCTGAATGATACTGAAATAAAAGTATTAGCTCTAAAGTTTAGTATTCCTGATGTACATAAATTTGAAGATAATTTTGTTCAATTTGAACAGTAAGAACTATTTGATAACATGAAACGATTTAGAATAATTAATATTAAAACTTAGTTAAAATATAGATTCATTATACGTTTAAAACATCTAGTAAGAACGAAGGTATGCACAAAGAATTGTTAGCATCAAGGAGTTTTTTGTGAAAATGTTTCCTATTGAAATTATTGACAAAATACTTAAATAAGAGAAAATGTCTAATATTATTTCAACTGATGTGTCTAAGTGTCCAGTTATGGGTAAATAATTACTAGTTATCAACTAGTAGGGTAAACACAAAAGCACAATTAATCTGTGTTCTTAACAGAGATAAGGAGAATAATTTGTCTTGTCAAAGGGTGTTCTAAAGTAACTGAGCCCGTCTCTGTGGACTTTGACGAAAAGGAGACATTTATTTAAAGTTCTGGATGCAACTGTGTTAGCCCACAGGATAATATAAATGAATTTATCACAGATTGTATAGTAAGAA